>NC_083411.1:53052720-53174822 GCF_020745735.1 Hemiscyllium ocellatum | reverse complement strand
ACCTTAGATTATGTACAAGATCCATAGCAAGTATGACACCCTACTGCCCTCTACTACCCTCGAGGTAATTAGGGATGGACAATGAATACTGGTCTGGCCAGTGATGTATCCCTTGAATAAATATGCAAACAAAAACCTCATTTCAATCTGAACTGCCCTGCTATAAAGCAGCACTGCAGAATGGGAGCTTGTACATGTCCAATTGGGATCTCTGATGAGGAACAGGAGGGATACCAATAGCAACAGCACAAGGACAAACAGCAGCAACCCTCTCGACAGGCACATCCCTCTCCATCACACAGACATGGTGGAGACAGAGACCTAGTTCCAAGGGGGATATATGCCTGGCAAAAGGTATGTAAGTAGAGGATTGGCTTCCTCAATTGACAGATAAATAGTGCCTTGCAACAGTCAGACCTCTGTGCCATGTCTTTGCTGATATCTGCAGTCTCCTGGAAGAAAACCTCTTTCTAATGGAGTCAAGGTGGGTATGTATTATCAGTGTTGTCTAAGGTTAGTACAGCCCTGAACAGCTTCACGTCCAGACTCCAGTCAGCTGACCAAAAGTACATCTCTCAATGTGTGCTATACTATAACTGTCAAAGATGTTACTTTGATTCTGATGAGGCAACTGAAATTCTATGGATTATTGTCGCGTACGTACATGACCTTCTGCCAGTTTGGAGAAGTCTGATTGGATTCCAATGTAGAATTCAATTCCTTTAGAGGCTCCCTCCAGGGTAAGCCCTCGGATCAGGAGTATGGTCAGAATCACATAAGGTAATGTCGCAGTGAAATAAACCACCTGAGCACAGAATAAATTATTAGATATTCCCATATTCCCCATTTAAAGTATTCAACTTAACTGAATATTAAAGCAATAGGATTTTAATCGATGCAGAGAATGAAACAGAATAGAATTAGAGGAATAATAATCAGCTGGAGTACATATTTGAAACTGAGATAGGTACTGTAACTGAAATTAAATCATACATTATTTTTCTAAGATATGATATATACTCTTGAAAAGTTATATGTCAAAGGGTAAGATTTTAATTCAAAGATAGGGAGTTTGCTGTCACAAGAGAGAGATTTTGGAGAGATTGTAATCCATTCTGACCTATAAACAAGCTATTGTACTTACTATGTCGCAGACTGTTCCCATCAACCCAACCACCAACAGTAATGCAAGGGGATAATAGCTTGTAAGCAAACACGAGAAGCTGAACACATACCTTCACAGGTGTGCTGTTCTATATTGCTATCCAGTAAGTTTACATCACAGCATGTTTGGTTTCATATTCGAAGTGGGTAGTAGTACAAAAAATTTGTACTTTTGGGCTAAAGATCAGGGTTCAACACATGCATGAGGGAAACAAAATTCCCCAGAGTCCCTGTAGCAGTAACTGAAATCCTTAAAATGAGGGAGACATTGCAGGAATACTGCTGTTCTTTTCCTCAGGAGAAAGATCCACAGATCTCCCTCAGGCCTGAAGTGCCAATTAAGTTTTATGAATCTCCCACTCTTCAATGAGACACTGTTAACATTACCTGGGAGATAAACCAGCCACTGCACAAATAATTTATAAGCTCTAGTTTTATTGTTATAGAAATCTGTATTTTTTTATTATTGTTTTAATTCTACTCAGCACTAATCATTTACCTTTCCTGAAGATTTGATTCCTTTTGATAACACCGCCCCGATTATTAGCCAGGCCAGAAACAGACAGAGGGCTAAATACCAGACGATTTCCCCAGTCTCATCGAATGAACTTGTACGGCGTAAAAACACTTTACTGAACAAAATAACAATAGAAAACAGTTTGTCTAAGGTCAAATGTCTTTGCACAGAGACACCTTATAAGGTTAACAGGTTTTGTCTAGGTATTTTTCAATTATCCTGTTGAAAAGTTTTATTACATATCTTTGGAGCAGATGGGAAATGAACTCAGACCTGCTGGCTCAGTTGAAGGGACATTACCACCACATCACAAGGGATCTTCAAGATTTTGTTCACACTGTGAACGCTGATGAAATTCCTCAGATTCTAATTTAATTCAAAAACAAACATTCATAAGAAATGATTCATTGACTGCTTTACCATGCACAGGAACCCCTTCATTGACTTCCTGACTATAGATATGAATACAGGAACAGAGGAAGGCTATTTAACCCCTTGAGCCTGTCCTACCATTAAATGAGCTTGTGACTGATCTGGGACCTGACCTCCACCACCTCAGCTTCGCCCTCACTCCTTAATGAAACAGATCAAAGTCTGAGATGAATAAGGAAATCTAGCAACTCAGAGACACATGCTAAAGGCAAAACTGACCGACCCCAGCAACCTCTACATCTGGACAATGTTCCTTTTAATCACTGGAGAAAAATAGCAACTAACATGCTTACAGTGCACGGGCAGGATACATCCTCATGACTGATAACTTCACTAAACTAATAACTGTTTGATGAATTGGTAATATGATGAGTGTAAGCATTACTTAAATAATTCCTACTATTGTCAGTTTATTTGGCATATCAAAGTAGATAGTATCTGACAATGGATCGCAGATCTTTGTCAAACCAACCTAAGGCATGTGTGTCAAAGGAGGAGTGACTCATATCCCCCTATCAGCTTACTATCCGAGGTTCAGAAAAGATTTACAAGGATGTTGCCATGGTTGGAGAATTTGAGCTGTAGAGAGAGGTTGAATAGGCTGCGGTTGTTTTCCCTTGAGCATCAGAGGCTGAGATTTATAAAATCATGAGGGGCATGGATAGGATAAAGAGATAAGGTATTTTCCCTGGGGAGGGAGGCGTCTAGAACTGGAAGGCATAGGTTTAGAGTGAGGGGGAAAGATATAAAAGAGTCCAAAGAGGCAACTTTTTCATGCAAGAGTCATACATGTATGGAATGAGCTGCCAAAGGAAGTGGTGGAGGCTAGTACAATTGCAACATTTAAAAGGCATCTGGATGGGTATATGAATAGGAAAGTTATGGAAGGATATGGGTCCAGTGCTGGCAAGTGGGACGAGATTGGGTTGGGATATCTGGTCAGCATGGACAAGTTGAACTGAAAAGTCTGTTTCAGTGCTGTACATCTCTATGACTCTATTAATGTTGTTAATACTGTTTCAATATATTTTTATAATTATTAAAAGGACAACAGGTACCTGTATAAAACAGTTTCATTTGTCTGTTTGCGGCCTCTTATCTTTGGAAAAAAGGGTTATGTCAGGTTATATCTCAACATCAATGTGTGATATACCATTTCGAAAAATGGTCATGATGCCAGCAATATATCATGGCATGTGACATAGTGGTACAAAGTTCTCAGTCTCCATCTTACTGACCTCTAGCCTCTTGCAGCATGACATGCTGAGAAACATACTACAGTACATTTGATTATTGAGCTTGAGTCCAAACGCACAATTGTCAGTGACTGTAGTGTACACTAGTAAATATGAGGAGCTATAACAAGTCTATTGAATTCTTTAGTACTGCATAACCCACATTTCATCTTTATGTTATAGGCGTGAATAAAAGTGTCACAGTGTGATAGTTGCAAATCACCAGCATTTCATGCCATATCAAGTCAAGGCCAGAAAGAGAGAATACCCAAGGAACTAATAATAAAAGGGAACTTAAGCTAATTAATATCAGCAGTGAAAAAGTATTGGAAAAAACTAAGTGATGAAAAGCCAATAGATCCCCAGGACCTAAAGGGGTACATCCTCATCTGAAAAGAGGTATCTACAGAGATAATGGACCAATGAGTGAATATGTTTCAGAATCCCTATGGTTTAGAATGGTCTCAGTGAAATTAGCAAATGTACCATTACTTTCCAAGAAAAAACAGGAAAGTGAAAATAGGAACTGACTGACCAGGCAGCTGACATCAATTGATGGAAAAATGTTTTAATGTTATTATCAAGAGAAACCTAACAACCCATTACAAACATATTATACGATACATATTTACTAAATGAAAATCATATTCAATTAATTTGTTAGATGCTTTCTTGGTTACAAATAATGAAGAATTTGGATTTTCAAAGGTATTCAGTTATGTCGGAGAAAAGATTAGTGTACAAATAAAATGGTCATGGAGTTAAGGGGGCACATCAGCATGGATGGAGAATAGACAGCATGATTTCAAAAGGCAGATCATACTTGACTAACTTAATTGATAATTTTTAATGAAATAATGGATAATGCTGATGATGGAAATCCAATGTATGTTGTATATATCGATTTTAAAAATACATTTGACACATTAAAAAACTGGTTAATAAAACTGATGCTTCTGGTATAGGAGGACCTGTGTCCAACTGTGTTTTAAAATGGCTTAAATGTAGAATACAATGAATTATAGGAATTGGTTATTGTCATAGTGAAGGATAATATACAGTGGTGTATCCCAAGGATCAATACTGGATCCATGATTTGATTTGCGTTTCCTCTAAATAGCCTGACTCCAGAATGCAGAATAGTACTTCAAGATCTTGCGGAAGAAACCAGACTTCAAGAATTGGTGAGCAGTGACAATGATAGAAATTGCCTCCAACTTTAGACCATCAGACCATAAGACATAGAAGTGGAAGCAAGGCCATTTGGCCCATCGAGTCCACTCCGCCATTTAATCATACCTGATGAGCATTTCAACACCACTTACCCGCACACTCCTCAGAGGCCTTAATTCCTTGCGAAATCAAAAATTTATCAATCTCTGCCTTGAAGACATTTAACGTCCCAGCCTCCACTGTGCTCTGTGGCAATGAATTCCACAGGCCCACCACTCTCTGGCTGAAGACATGTCTCCTCATTTCCGTTCTGAATTGAACCCCTCTAATTCTAAAGTTGTGCCCACGGGTCCACGTCTCCTCACCTAATGGAAACAACTTCCCAGAGTCCACCCTTTTAAGCCATGCATTATCTTGCAAGTTTCTATTAAATCTCCCCTCAACCTTCTAAACTCTAAACAATCCCAGGATCCTCAGTGTTCATCGTATGTTAGGCCACCATTCCAGGGATCATCCAGGTGAATCTCCGCTGGACACGCTCCAGTGCAGTGAGTCCTTCCTGAGGTGTGGGGCCCAAAATTGGACACACTACTCTAAATGGGGCCTAGCTAAAGTTTTATAAAGTCTCAGAAGCACATCGCTGCTTTTACATTCCAGCCCTCTTGAGATAAATGACAACATTACATTTGCTTTCTTAATCACAGATTCAACCTGCAAATTAACCTTTAGAGAATCCTGGACTAGCACTTCCAGATCCCTTTATACTTTGGCTTTAGGAATTTTCTTACCATTTAGAAAATAGTCCATGCCTGTATTCTTTTTTCCAAAGTGCAAGACCTCACATTTGCTCACTTTGAATTTCATCAGCCAGTTCCTGGACCACTCTCCTAAACTGTCTAAATCTTTCTGCAGCCTCCCCACCTCCTCAGTACTACCTGCCTGTCCACATAACTTCCTAAGATCATCAAGCTTCACCAGATTGCCACCAGTCCCTTCATTCAGATCATTAACATAAAGTGAACAGCTGTGGCCCCTACACCAAACCCTGCGGGACACTACTGGTCACTGGCTGCCATTCCGAAAAAGAACCTTTTATCCCAATTCTCTGCCTTCTGTCAGACAGCCAATCCTCAATCCATGCCAGTAGCTCACCTCAAACACCATGGGCGCTCATCTTACTCAGCAGCCTCTCATGAGGCACCTTATCAAAGGCCTTTTGGAAGTCTAGATAGAAATAATTTTACTGGGTTTCCCTGGTCTAACTTAATTGTTACCTCTTCAAAGTATTTAAAGGTTTGTCAGGCACAACCTCCCCTTACAAAATCCATGCTGACTTGTTCTAATCTGACCCTGCACTTCCAAGAATTTAGATGTCTCATCTTTAACAATGGATTCTACAATTTTACCAACAACTTAGGTTAGGCTAATCGGCTTATAATTTTCCATCTTATGTCTTGATTCTTTCTTGAAGAAGGGGATAACAACAGCGATTTTCCAATCATCTGGGACTTTCACTGACACTAATCTTTGAAAGATCACAACCAGCACCTCCGCTATTTCCTCTGAACTCTAGGATGTAGCCTATCGAGGCCAGGAGATTTAAGAATTTTTACATCTTTTAGCTTCTCTAGCATTTTCTCTTTTGTAATGGCTACCATACTCAACTCTGTCCCCTGACTCTCCTTAATTGTTGGGATATTACTTGTGTCTTCCACTGTGAAGATTGACGCAAAGTACTTATTAAGTTCTTCAGCTATTTCCTTATCTCCCAGCACTAGCCTTCCTACATCAATTTGGAGCAGCCTAATGTCTACTTTTGCCTCTCGTTTGTTTCTTATGTATTGAAAGAAACTTTTACTACCATTTCTAATATTACTGGCTAGTCTACCTTCATTTGATCTTCTCCTTTCTTATTTCTCTTCTTGTTATTCTTTGTTTGTTTTTGTATTCTTCCCAATCTTCTGATTTCCGAGCACTCCTGGCCACTTTATAGACTCTCTCTTTTTCTTTGACACATTTCCTGACTTCCTTTGTCAGCTATGGCTGTCTAATCACCCCCACCCCCTCACCCAATAATCTTTATTTTCCTTGGGATGAACCTCTGTACTGTGTCCTAAATTACATCCAGAAACTCCTGCCATTGTTGCTCTGTCTTCCCCACTAGGCTCTGCTTCCAGTCAATTTTCTTCAGTTCTTCTCTCATGCGCCTGTGATTATCTTTATTTAACTGTAACAACATTACATCCGATTTTGCCTTCTCTCTTTCAAACTGCAGACTGAAACCTACCATATTCTGTTTGCTGCCTCCTACGTGTTCCCTTACTATGCCTCATTACATAGCACTAAGTCCAGAATAGCCTGCTCCCTTGTGGGCTCCATCATAAGCTGTTCCAAAAAGCCATTCTCTAAGTATTCCATGAATTCCCTTTCTATGGATCCACCGGCAACATTATTCACCCAGTCCACCTACATATTGAAGTCCCCCTTGCCTTTCTGACATGTCCTGTCTATTTCCCAGTCCATCTTACGCTACTGGTCTTGACCACTGTTAAGAGGTCTGCACATAACTCCCATCATGTTTTTTTGACCTTTGTGGTTCCTCAACTCCACCCACACAGACTCCAAATCATCTGACCCGAATGTCATTCAGTGCCATAGATTTAATTTCATTCTTAACTAACAAGGCAACCTGCCCCCTCCGCCCACCTCCCTGTCTTTTCGATAAGCTGTAAATCCTTGGATGTTTAACTGCCAGTCCTGAAACCCCTGTAATCACGTCTCTGTGATGCCTACATCATAATTATTCACAATGATTTGTGCCATTAATTCATCTACTTTGTTACGAATACTACGAGCATTCAGATGAAGCACCTTAATGATAATTTTCTTATCCTCATGATTTCTAGTCATAAATCCTAAGTTATCCTTCGTTTTTGCTTCATTCCTCGTCTGCCTTGAACTCAAACCCTGCACACATGCTAACTTGCTGCTTTACATGGATGAGTTACAAATGCACAGATTTCATGTGTGATTTCATACTGAATGGCCCAAAAAGACCTGGACATTTCAGTTGTGGAAGTGACCAAGAAAAGAAACCCTGTTCAGCATCTGGAAGGGGCTGCTCTCCAATCATGTGTTGTTTCTCCCACATTTGCTACTGATAGGGTGACTAGTGCAGAAATGTGGGGGAGAAACAGCCTGTGATTGCAGGAGCAGTAAGCAGATGTGAGTGGGGGGCACATAATCCTGAGCAGCACAACAGTAATGATGTGAGAGGCTGTTGGGGAGATGTTCCTCTGGGGGAAGAGACTGCCAATGAGAGAGGCAATGAGGAGACACTGATGGGAACAAGGCTGCCATGAGGAGATGTTGCTGTGGGGCAAGCGCTGCCAAGAAGACAGTGGTTTCTGTTGGTAGAGACTACAAAGGGGGAAATGGCATTGCTAGGAGAGAAAGGCTACAATGTAGAGGCCAGGAAGAAAAGAAGGTGTAAAGGGAAAAGGCTGTGAAGGGAACAGAACAGCTTTAAACTTGTCAATTAAAAATTTACTGTTGGTCAGAAAAATGTCAAGCCTCTGAGACAATCCTTGCAAATAAATGTGACGTCTTTAGCTTAAGACTGTGTAAATTCAAGACTGTACAGGAAAAAAAGCAGTGGATATTATTCTAATGCACACTATTATTTGGATAATTGAATACTGAATAGATTTATTTCAATAAAAACAGGTTTGTTTTTTGTGTTAACATCTCTCAAATTATTTTGCATACCATGAACACCTGAGATGCAAGGACTGTGTTAAAGTTAAACTTGCAATTTTTTTGTATGAACTGAGATCCCAAACAATGATAAACAGCTGCATTTTAATAGTGTTTTTCATGACTTGAAGATTTTTCAAAGTGTTAGTCAGTGAAGGAAACACTAGGGAAGTCTAATTAGATATTATAGTGGGAAGAAAAATAATCAAATAAGCAAACAATTAATTTAGGGGAGTCTATGGCAAAGGTGCATAACCTGAAAATTAGAGACAGAACCTTCAGGAGTGAAATTAGGAAACATTTACATAAGGCAGCTGGAAGAAGTTTAGAACTCAAATATGCAAGTAAGAATTGATGCTTGATTAAAAGCAATGTTGGATAAATTGTTAAATTTAAATCTATCGAGTCTAAGATATAGTAAAAAGGATAATAACTGCCCGGTTAAAATCCTCCAACTTCAAGCATATCCAATGAAAATGTGTTAGTTGTGACTTCACCAGTGTGGATAGGGTAGGGTAATGATTTTCTGTGCTGCAGTGTTCGTCAGTTATTTTTGAAAGAAGCTTTAGTTTCTAACTTCTGCCTATTGCCTTATACTGATTAAAATACTGCTGTGCTGACAATATTAATGCTTATCGTGGGTGCGCTGATTATATGTTTAATGGAGGATGATAATTGAGGATTCTTCAAATTCTGCTTTTGAGTTAGATCTCAGTTCCATACTTGTCAACATGTGTACAGAAGATAATGTTACTGCCTGACTGCATCACCTAATGAAAGTGTGAGTGAGAATGGAAAAGGAACCCCTGAAAATCAAAAAAAAACATCAAAATGGAGCATTCAAAATCTTAAAGAAGCTTTTGAAAGAAAGATATTTGACCTCTGTGAAATGTTTATTCAGGCCAAATGGACAGGTAGATGGCAAATGGGATTTCATCCAAAGACACATGAAGTGATGCTTTTTTGGCAGAAGTGATGAGTAGAGGTAATACAGATTTAATGGCATTGTTCGAAAGAGCTTACGTGATTAAAAGTTGTTGGCAGTTGTTTCGCATTGATCATTGAAGGCAGCAAGATATTGGAATGTAAATGTGAAGAATTGATTAATACAGACAGGAAGCAGACAGCAATGTTTTTAAATTGGCAGGCTGGCCAATAAAAAACAGAAGTCAAAGAAATGTGTCAGTGTAGTTCAATTCAATGAAGGGTGTGCAGCATTGAGGTATTCATGCCACTCCCTAGTTCATCAGATCATGGTAATGTATTCCTTATATCCACCTGAGCCATCCTGGGCCATCACAGCATCCTCAATTCCAGCTACCTCCTCAAATAATAACTCATTCTTTCATCTCTTCACCTCTGAGACATTACCCTTTGGTAAAGTCAGGTTGTGGAAGACATGCAAACAACTATGATGCCGGACACATTGTTTATAGTCTACAGCACGGTACTTCATCGGTCGAAGTATCTTCCTCAGTAGCCCTATTGTGATGGTTTTGTGCCTTTAAGAGAGATGTATTATCTGCTGTTTCTCTTGCAGAGAGGTGTTGCCACAGAGACCAGACTGTCTGCTGCAGGCAGACAGTTGGTAAATAGTTTGGCAATATCCCTGTGTTTTTTTTCATGAGACAAAAGAGGCATAAATGGGTGAAGGGTTCATACAGACCCAGGAAAGGTTTAGCTTTTCTTTTAGTTCATGAGATGGTTTCTTCTGCTGCTGAGCTAACAGCTTGACTTCTCTGCTGTTAGAGTCTTAGGTGAAAGGCTTCCTCTTTGAAATAATATCAGGTAGACTATTTCCTTCAGTATTTTGTTCTGTTGGACAGGAGAGAGGCAGCACATGACAACTTTAACTGTTTTACTAAATTGCCTTGTCAAGTGTGTGTTTATGGGATGCTCCTTATATTGGAACAGTTGATAATGTTTTACTTAAGTACGAATCATCCTGTTAAGTATTTCAAAACAGTTAAAATTATGCCATTTATTTTTGTATTTTAATTGCATCATAAGGATAATGTTTGTTTTGATTAATGCCGAGTAGTCGACTAATCAAATCAAATCTGGAAGACAGCACCTTACACTAGCCTGGAAATAAATATTAAAGGTAGGGTCGAGGCTATCTCTTTACTATATCTTAGAAGGGTCTGGTCTCATCCATAATACTGTGGTCTGCTTTAGAATGACCCCTGTGGAAGCACGCACAGTGCAGTACAACAACCCCACATCAGTCTGTGGATCCTCATGGGTGTCTACTGTATAAACTAACACTCTGAAAGAGTTAATGTTTGAGCTACATTGATCTCCACCCAATCTGCTGATGTCCCACAATTCTGGGTTAGGAATCAATTGGAGTCTGAACTGGTCTCCTGATGGAGATACACATGTCTTTGCTGCATATGGCTGATAATAAATCAAAATGCATTAAGGATTAGTGTAACCTGTACATAGTTACTGTCATGTAATAAAATACACTGTGTAATCTAAGGCAAGTGCTGAGACTTACTCATGATCCATCGTACTCATAACTTGCTGGTGAGATAACTAACCCAGCACCTGAAAGTGGAGAAATTATTTGTTGAAGGTTAATTAAACAGTGAGAATGTGACTTTTTTGCCTCTCACCCCATCAAGTTCACCCATCTACCAATCTTTTCACCAGCTCTGA
Organism: Hemiscyllium ocellatum; assembly: GCF_020745735.1. Lineage (NCBI taxonomy): Eukaryota > Metazoa > Chordata > Chondrichthyes > Orectolobiformes > Hemiscylliidae > Hemiscyllium > Hemiscyllium ocellatum. The sequence goes on along the minus strand of NC_083411.1, from coordinate 53,163,881 downwards.
GAACAGAATATCCCACCCTTTATTTTGTTTGACTGGAGAATCTAGAACATGGAAGTCTAGCCTCAGGATAAAAGGTCACTTTCTGAGCACTAGGCTAAGCAGAAATTCATCAGATTGTGTTGAACGTCAGGCTGGAGGAGCCTCTACGTATTCTTTCTGCCCTTCTAACATATTTCAGTTTTGTCACTGATGTTAAGGGCAAAACTCTATATAAATCTAAGTAGTTGTTGTTAACATCCTTTTAAAACTATATTCCAGGGTGCGAATGGTATTAAGGGAGACTAAATTTGGTATTGTTTTCAATATTGTCTCTCATTCTACTCATTTTTTATAGGAATAAAGCTTTGTTAAATAGTCAATGCTGATGTGATTCCCTTGTGGGCTGATTTGGTTTGAAGGAGTTCCTGACGGTGCTTCATTGACAGCCTGACATTGCTCTGTTAAAACTACCTGGGTTAGTCTCTCCCAGTGAATTCAGCTCCTTCCTCTCTGTTCACTCCCAATTTCCCTAATAAATTTCTCTGGATTATGGGTTAAACACAATACTATATTCAATTGATAATTCAAAGAAAGGGAGATCGGTCTTCAAACCCAAATATATAAGAAAATAAATATTTGTTTGATAAAATCTACACTGCTTAAATTCCTGTTAAAAGGAAAGCTGCGGTGTTACAAACCAGGGAAATACAAACTAAAGCAGGAGCCCCTGTTAGTATACAAGAGGAGAATAATGTAAATCTTGACTGCAATCAAACAGCTTCTCTCTCATTTACCAACGAACTATCCCAGGAGGAGTTGTTGGCCCAGCTATGCAGATTAGAGGTGTAGCTCTCTGAAATGTACTTACTCCTCGTATTGCTCACTCGGACCATGGTGAGGAATGGAGATTTCTGATCCATTTCGACAAGTTTCATTGTTTGTCTGCAGCCATGTTATATTAACAATTTCAAAATATCCATTGTCCAGAGAGAAATTGCAGATTGGATCTGGAAATTATGGAACAAGTTTTTAAAGGATAATTTACTTACTTAGGACGTACAGATTATTAGGAGGGCAGGCATTAACTGCTAATCTTAGTTGTGCAGGTCATTAGGCCTCTTTAGGTGGCAGTTAACGGACAACCGTATTTGCTAAGATAAAACAGTTTATTATAGACCAGTCTGCCAATGAGGTACAGTCAACAATTCAAGAGTTTCCTGGTCACGTTCAATGAAGTCAACATTTTATTTCCAGTTTTTTGCTCAAATTCTTATATTTCAAATTCTAGTGATATAATTAAGGTCATTGTTCCACTCTGTCTGAATCAGTTTAATCCCTTTGCATGGCAACATTACAGATGGACCAGAACACAGAGTTATAGTCTGTACGCTGCACTCACACAGAGCCCAGCTCGGGCAAATCACTCTGTTTGCAATGGTCAATTTCACGGATTTTGAACTGCTTGTCACTGATAATATTGCATTCAATTATTAAGCGTGACTTCAATAACTGTTAATTTATCACACAAGATTTCAGAACTGGCAAGAACATGGGCAAGAGTATACTACAGGACTTCAACATATTTCCAATGAAGGCTCAGTGAAGAACTTAAACAGAAAGAGTGATTATTGAATGAACCTCTGAGTGCACACGATCAGGGTGCACAAACCTCTCGGCATCATATCATCCCATAAATAGCAGCTGCAGTTTTGCCAATTTCCTTCTGTTTCTTCCTCCTATTTAGTAAACCTTGTTTCTACTACTTTCTGGTTTGGAGACAGAATTTCAAACAGACACACAATGATTGGGCAATGAGAGCGGACGGACAGACTTGAAAGTAGAAGTTTTCAGAAAAATCAAAAGCAGCAACAGAAATGCACGGCATTGACAGAGAGCAGTGTTTTGGATGAAAATGAAATGTGTGCATTTAGGAAAAACAGGAAATGAAAGGGCATTAGTGAATAATGTGGCGCAAGGAAGAGGTGCTTGCTAGAAGCACAAATTCAATTGCAAAAAGTGCTTAGCATAAATTAGATCAATGAGTATAAATCAAATTTATATATGACCTAATAACAAATATTGTTACCAATATCATTTATCAGGATGGGTCTTTTTCCTAGGGTGGGTGAGTTCAAAACTAGGGGGCATCGTTTGAATGTGAGGAGTAAGATTTAAAAATGAAATAAGGGACAACCACAGAGATGTGGAATGAAATGCCACAGGAAGTGGTGGATGCAGGTACATTTACAACATTTAAAAGACATTTGGATAAGTACATGAATAGGAAAGGTTTGGAGGGATTTAGACCAAAAGTAGGCAAGCAGAAGCATGTTAGTTTGGGAACACAGTTGGCATGGACTGTTGGATCAAAGGATCTGCTTTCATAGTGTATGACTCTATTACTCATAATTGCATCAATACCATAGTAAGAACAAAACTCTGGGATAATGATACTAGAGAAAAATAATCAGTCCTCTGAGCACACACAATGTGTGCATAAACCTCATCAGTATCACATGATCCCATAAACTGCAACTACAGTTTTCCCAATTTTCATCTGTTTATTCTCCCTATTTGGTAAACTTCTTTTCTTTTCTACGTTCTAATTTGTGGGATAGAACATGAACCAAACACAAATTGTGTTGGACGGTGGCAGCAGCAGGACAGATTAGGAGTTTCAGAACATACAAAGGCAAGAAAGGAAATGCCAAGACAATGAGATGCAGCAGTGTTTTGGATGAAACTGAAATGTTTGCATTTGGAAAAGATTGGAAAAGAAAGGGCATTAGTGATGAAAGTGGTGTCAGAAAGAAGTAGGAAGAAGTGTTTGATAAAAGCACCAATTCAAATGCACTTGAGACAAACTAGATGATTTATGAGTTCCAATTAAAATTATATATGATCTAACAATAAATAGTATTGCTGATATCATTAGTTCAGAAAAGATAGAACAGGATGTTGCCAGGAATGGAGGGATTCAGTTATAAAGAAACACTGGGTGGACTGGGACTTTTTTGTGCAAAGTAGGAGGATGAGAGATTACCTTATTGAGGTTTATAAAGTCATGAGCGACATGGATAAGGTGAATAGCAATAGTCTCTTCCCTAGTGTGGGCGTGTTCAAAACTTAAGGGTATATTTTTAAAAGATGAGAGGAGAAAGATTCAAAAATGACATGAGGGGCAACTTTTTCATACAGAGAGTGGTTCGTATGTGGAATGAACTGCCAGAGGAAGGATGGATGCAGATACAGTTACAACATTTGCAAGACATTTGGATAAATACTTGAATAGGAAAGAATTGGAGGGATGTGGGCCAGACACAGGCAAGTGGGACTAGTTTAGTTAGGGAATATGGTCGGCATGGACTAGTTGGACCAAAGGGTCCATTTCCAAACTGTTATGACTTTGCAACTCTAACTTGAAATGGTATCAATACCAAAGGAACAACAAAATTTTGGGATAATGACAGTAGAGTGAAAGAACCTAACCTCAGGAAATCAAGAATTAGAATCAGTTTGGGTGGATCTCAGTAAAATCAAGGGGGAGAAAGCACTTGCGTACGTTATTACACAGCCCCCAACAGTAGCTGCAGAGTAGGGTAGAGTGAATGTCAGGAGACTTTGGGTAATCATTGATCATTGACAAATTTACTCTTCATATAGACTGGGCAAACATTAATAGCAGTGACAGCTTGCAGGACAAGTACAGAGAAAGTTCGCAATTGATCTCCTAGATCAGTGTGTTCACGAATCAACGAGGAGGCAATTTTGGATCAAGCATTCTGTATGAGAAAGGACTAATTAACACCCCTGTAGAGAAGGAGTCTCTAGGGAAGACTGACTGACAGTAATATGAAATAGTTTAACATTGAAATGCTTTCACAATCAGTCAAATCTCGGGCCTTGTATCTAAATAGCAGGCAGGTCAACTATGATAGACAGGGAAACTCAATTAAAAGTTGAGGTAGTAGGTAAGCAGAAGTAGAATTTGAAGACAATCTACGATAAATATAATTTAATGTAAAATCCACACTTTATGTACATTCCTTTAAGGCAAAAACACTGCACAGAAAATGTAGTCCAACTGTGGTGACAAAGAGACGTAAAGACAACATTCAATGCAAGTTAAAATCTAAGAATATTGCCCTAAACGGTAGTGAGCTGAGGGTTGGGGTATTGAAGACTTCAGTAAAGGACAAGAAAAGAAAAATGAAAATCAGAATTGGCTAACAAGAGAGACATGAAAGCAGATTTTAAATGTTTCTGTGGGTATATGAATCTGAAACAATTAGACGAAAGAAAAATATGCCCATTTGATGCAGAGAGAGGTGAAATTGCGATTTGACAAAGATTTTGAAATTAATGAACATAGTCCAGCCATTTCAGAAAAAAAGAAGGAAGCATAGACCGGTTAGCCTAGTGGGCAAAATGCTGGATTCTATCATAACAGTAACACACTTACAGATGATGGAGTAGATCCAATTTACAGGAGTCATAGTTATGTTTTACAAACCTTCCCTCATTTAAAATGAAACTAAAATGTTCCTGAGAGGAGAATGGTGGGAAGACTATGGCTCTGCTCAGAAATTAGGACATCATGAACAACAAACCAAACCCAAAACTGACTGAAAATCAAATTGGTCAGACTATTGAGTACAGGAGTTGAGAAGTCACGTTGCAGCTTACAGGACATTTTTTAGCAAATTTTAGAATATTGCGTGCAATTCTGGTCTCCATCCTATTGGAAGGATGTTGTGAAACTTGAAAATGTGCACAAAAGATTTACAAGGATGATGCCAAGGTTGGAGATTTGAGCAATAGGGAGAGGTTGAATAGGCTGGGGCTGTTTTCCAAGGAGCGTCAGAGGCTGAGGGGTAGGATAAACAGACAAAGTCTTTTTTCTGGGGTTGGAGAGTCCAGAACTAGAGGGCACAGGTTTAGGGTGAGAGGGGAAAAATATAAAAGAGACTTAAGGGGCAACTTTTCTATGCAGATGGTGGTAAATGTATGGAATGAGCTGCCAGAGGAAGTGGTGGAAGCTAGTAGAATTGCAATATTTAAAAGGCATCTGGATGGGCATATGATTAGGAAGGGTTTGGAGAGATATTGGCTGGGTGTTGGCAGGTGGGAGTAGATTGGGTTGGGATATCTGGTCGGCATGGACAAGTTGGACCGAAGGGCCTGTTTCTTTGCTGTACGTCTCTATGACTATGGAGAGAAAGTGAGAGAGCGAGAGAGCAAGAATGAGAGTGAGAGACAGAGAGGGACAGAGAGGGATAGAATGCAGTTGCTCTGAAGGCAAGAAATAACTTTTTGTGTTAGCAGCCAATTCTGGTAAGAGTTGACTCTGCTGGTATCTTGGGGTTTTGCTGCCTAGATTAGAAAACGTTTTAGGAATTAATTGTTAAATGGAGTATGCAGAACCTTTGTTCTTCCACTGACCCTTCTTCAACTAGCCCAACAAGACGTAGAAGAAAGTGAAGAATGCAGAAGCCAGAGACCAAAAGCATACTGCTGGAAAAGTACAACAGGTCAGGCAGCATCTGATGAATACGAGAGTTGATATTTCGGGCATAAACCCCATTCTGAAAGAAGGGCTTCTGTCCAAAACATCGGCTCTCCTGTCCCACTGATGCTGCCTGACCCGCTGTGCTTTTCCAACCCCATACTTTTTGATTTCAACTGGGTGTGGCCAGCCAATCATGTATTGTCCATGACCATCATAGTTGTACAGTGCCATCACAGAGCAGTGTCTGTCAGAAGGCCAGCAGAATGCCTTGTATTCAAGAGCAAAAAATACCAGCTTTATATGAGGGGAACAAATATGAGACCACCTGACATTTACACATTGCTTCTGCAACTCTCACTCTCCCCTGCTGAATTGCAGAATTTCAATTGGCACATGGTCTGTTCCTGCGTCATAAACCCGATGTGATCCTGGCAACCATATTGATGAGCAGGCAGCAAGATGTTTGCATCTCACCTTAATTGGGCACAGACAAATTGTGCAGTACAATTCCCTGCTGTCAGAACATTATTAGTCAGCAATTTTAACACACTGAAGTTAATGAAAAAGTTGAAATTTAAGTCAGAATTCAGACAATTTACAATTGTCTGTTCTGATATAATGTATATTTATAGCCCAAAGTGTACTAAATTCCCGGCAATAGAAATTATTATTTTCATGAATGCTTACGCTATATTAAAAAAAAGGTATCGTTGATTATCCTTGGAAATCCAATGACTCAATAATATTCTTGCTACTGACATCTATGCAAGATGTTCTATGCAAAACGATTGTCCATTTCTCTCACTCATTCAGATTGACAGAATGAGCAATCAGTCCCAACAGAATTGAGCACTGTCCCTTTGAGAGTCCTGCTGCATGTTTCATCCACTCCCCACCAACTGAAGCACTCTACTCACAGCAATGATGATTGGAAGGATGCAAACAGGTAGTACAGACTGTAGGCGAGGACACAGGTATATGAAATGTTGTCAAATGCTGTAAATACAATGGTATTTATGCCCAAACCTTAAAATTAAATAAGAAGCATGAGATTAGTTTTGAAACTGTTTTGAAATAAATTAAGAGACATTGAACCATGGAGTCCTACAGCACGGCAGCAGGCCCAAACTGCCCCATGCTGACCAAAATGTCACTCTACAAAATACCCTGGAAGAACTGCAACAAACATTACATTGGATAGATGGGCAGGAAAATTGCCAACAGGATACACGAGCACCAAGTAGCCACCAAAAGACATAACCAACTATCACTGGTATCCTTACACACAGATGAAATGGGACACTAGTTCGACTGGGACAATACATCCATCCTGGGACAGGCTAAACAAAGACACCCATGGGAATTCCTAGAAGCCTGGCATTCAAACCGAAACTCCATCAGCAAATACATCGATCTGGACCCCATTTGGACTTAGAAAAAGAACCAGAAGATATAACCCATCATGACAGACTGAGACTCGTAAAGAGAAAGTAGGACAGAACACCAGCGCTTCAACAGAGGCTCACTGATTATGTTACCTAGCAAAATGTCTGAGAACAAATGTACCAACGCAGCGAGCAAACTTACAACCTGAACCACAACCTGAGCTACTAACCTTCTCAAAAATTGCAAATGTCCATCTGTCCTAATCCCATTTCCCTGCACTTGGCCCATATCCTTCTAATTCTTTCCTATCCATCTATTTGTCCAAATGGCTTTTAAATGTTGTTAATATACCCACTTCCACTGGCAGCTCATTCCATATGCATACCACTCTCCTTATGAAAAAGGTTGCCCTTCAGTTTTATTCCCTTTTATTCTTTTCCTCTAACCTTAAACTGATGCCCTTTGGCCCTCAATTCCCCAATTCTGTGAAAAGACAGAGCATTCACCCTACCTATGCCTCTTATCATCTTATACACCTCTATGAGATCCTCCCTCAGTCTCCTACACTCTAAAGAAAAAAGGTCCTAGCTTGTCCAAGCTCTCCCTATAACTCAGACCATTGAGTCCAAGCAACATCCTTGTAAATTTCTACTGCACTCTTTCCAGTTTAATAACATATTTCCAATAACAAAGTGACCAAAACTGAACACAATACTTCAAGCGCAGCATCACGAATGTCCTGTTTAACTGCAACATAACTCCCCAATTTCTATACTCATTGGCCAGACTGATGAAGGCCAGTGTGCCAAAAGCCTTCTTCACTGCCCTATCTACCTGTGACTCCACTTTCAGTAAACTGGGAATCCCTGAACTCTAAGATCCTTCTGTTCCACTCACTCCTTACAGCCTTACCATTCACCATGAAACTCCTACCTTGATTTGATTTTCCAAAATGCAAGACCTCACGCTTATCTATATTAAGTTCCACTTGCCATTTCTCGGACCACTCCCAGCTGATCAAGGTCCTGTTGCAATTTATGATAACCTTCCTCACTCTCCATTATACCACCTATTTTAGCGTCGTCAGCAAAGTTACTAATCACGCTTTGAACATTCTCATCCAAATCATTCATATAGATAACAAACAGTAATGGGCCAAGCACCAACCTCTGAAGCATTCCACTTGTTGCAGTCCAACAAGCAGCTTTCCGTTATTACCCACTGCTTTCTACCATCAAGCCAATTGTGGATCCAATGTGCCAGCTCCAACTGGATTACATGCGATCTAGCCTTTCAGAGCAGCCTACCATGTGGAATCTTATCAAAGGCCATACTGAAATCCATTTTGACTATGTCTACCGCCCCACCCTCAACCACCTTCCTGGTCACTTCACCAAAGGTTGCTAACAAATTTGTGAGGCATAGTCTCTCATTCACAAAACCATGCTGACTACTCCTAAACAAACCGTTTTTCCAAACGCATGTACACCTTAACCCGTAGAATCTTCTCAAGCAACTTACCTACCATACATGTTAGGCTTACTGATCTATCGTACCCAAGCTTTTCTTTACAGCCCTTCTTGAATAAGGGCACACCATTCCTCCTCACAGAATTAGCTGGTAGACAAAATCAATCTTATCTAGTTGCCAGTTGGCATTGCAATTTCTGTTGTTGTTTGTATTTCCAGAGGATTATGTGCGCACGTGATGGATGAGTATAAGCTGTACTTTAATTCCAAGAACCTTAATTTGGATAGATATGTTTCTAAATTATTGAAATGTAAAAATCTTGAGTCATTCAACTTCAAATGTCGCATTTTCATTGCATTTGCAACAAAAATCCTGAACAATATAGGCTGAGATTTTCAGGATTCCAGATATACTGTCATCAGTTATGTATTTTAGAAGGGATTGAAATGGATGTTGATCTAAGAAATAATTTACTAATAAAGCCAATAGTCTGAGATTTTACTGGCCTGTCCCAGTGTCATACCAAAGGCAAAGGAGCTGCTCCGAATCCTATGTAAACAGCAAACTACTCAATGAGGCAGCATGTCTTAACAGCAAGGCGAGAACATCGAGGACATTACCTTTCACTGTGAATGAAAATAAGAAAGGTATCCACTTATAGTCTTTTGCATAAACGTAAGACATCTCTAAGCACCTTACAGATAATTTATAAGGGGAGGAAACGGCCTGGTGGTATTATTGCTGAACTGTTAATCCAGAGACCAAGATAATGTTCTGGGAACCAGGGTTCGATTCCTGTCATAACAGATGGCAAAATTTGAATTCAATACAAATCTGGAATGAAGAATTTAATGATAACTCATAAAAAGGTTGACTCTTTATTTTTTACAGTTGGAAAAGACCATTTCAATTAGTTCTTGTACAGCGGACTATAATTGCTGTTTCTTGTCCTTTTTTGTGTGCAATAAACTGGCTTATTTATAAGATACAGTAAATGATAGCATCTTACATTGAGTTTGAAAGTGATGTAGTTCAATCAAAAATGATTATATTAAATATAAACAAAGGGATTTAATAAACGGTGAAGATAAAGATTAGCTATGGGTGGATTACGACCCAAAATGAAAGGTACGACAGTAGACATTTAATGGTTAACACTGAAAGACAAACAAAGATGATGGAATACCACAGGTCACAACAGCATATGTTTTTGGTGGGGATAGATATTATATGGAACTGTAGGCTAATCCACAACATTCCTGTACACTCCCTGACCTCATTCCCAAAGCATGGAGCATTGGTGGGTGTTAAAGTCAGTAACTCTCTCATCATACACAAATAATTAATGGTCAAATGATTTGTTAAAGACTCAGTTGACCACAGTATTACACTGCGCACACCATCAAACAGTTGGTGTAGGCAGGAGCGTGATTCCTTTCTTATAGCAATCAAGTTGTCTGGTATCATCACTGGGTGGGATGTTCTTCATGGTGTTTCATAAGTGCCCACCTGTAGTGCTTTAAGGCTCGCTTTGGATTCTGAGCTCACTGCTGATTCTGCCTGGATGAGGTGGGAGGCATACCAGCTAATTTCACTCTCTGTAATTAGCAATGAAAATACATTCTTTTAAAGCACAGAAACCTCCCAAGTATAGTGTTCCAACTGCAGGTAACAAAACAAATCTAAGATCATAATGGATCAAAGGAAGACACCTGTAAAGTGTCAAAAAGAAAGTAAATAAAAGATTCAGAGCATTTTAGTAAAGGAGAACCAAGGAAAACATTGATAAAATGGACTATGAAACTAAACAAGTGAGAAACAAAAGCAGAGTGTAAATGTTTTTATATACATGTAAAAAGGAATAGAACAGCAAAAGCAAACGTAGATCCATTAGAAGCAGACACAATTCCAGCCCACTTAGAAAATATGATTGGATTTGGAAGAGTCTACATGGATTTAGGAAAGGAAAATCATCTTTGACAAACCTGGGAGAGTTTAAGGATCTAAATAATATATTAAATAAGAACCGATAGATGTTGTCGGTTTAGGTTTTCAGAATGTTTTCAAAAAGGTTCCACACTGGAGTGAAAAAAATTAGAGCACATGGGAGTTGGGGAAGGAATATATTAGCATGGATTGAGAACTGATTAATGGACATGAAAGAGTATAAGAACAACTGATTCAATTTTAGTTTAGTAAGCTTCAATTAGTGTGGTTCCAAAGGGGTCAGTGTTTAGGCTCCAGCTATTTATAATCTGTAGGAATGATTTGAAGAAAAACAAAATACTGCAGAGGCTGGGAATCTTAAAGAAACAAACAGAACACTCGAGAAACTCAGCAGGCCTGGTAGCATCCGTGCAGAAAGAAAGAGTTAACATTTTGAGTTCATTATGACTCTTCAGTCAGGGTTCAACATCATATTTCCAAATTTGCAGATGGAGTTTAGAAGAATGATAGGTGATCTAATGCCATCATACAAAAGTCTTGCAGGGATTGACATGGTCAACGCAGGAGGAAGGTTTCCTATATTACAATAAAGGGTGAGTCATTTTGGACTGTAATTTTTTGGAATTTCATCAATCAATCAAAAATAGGGGCAGTGAATATTCAGAAATCTTTGCCCCAAACGACAATGAAAACTCAATAGTTGAGCTTGCCCAAGGCTGAAACTGATTTATGCCTATAAATCAAGGGACACAAGATTATTACAGGAAACTGTTGTTTTACTTAAATCTCATTGCAAAGCTATCTGTTTGAAAATAGTACACAAACATGCTTACATTATGAACGTGGAGTAACAAAGGTCTTTCACCAGTTTGGATAACAAGGAGACTCCCCTGTTCCATTAACATCTCCTTAAGATAATTATACTGGAAAAGGTCTTCACTAATTCACTCACTCAAGTTTCAGAGGTTCTTGCAGATCCCAGCAGAATCACCTACAACATCATGTTTACAAATAGGTTCTGTCAAATTCAGAAGTCAATAAACGGATCTCTCCAGCATCTCCACTCTGTCTACCTCAATTAATGACATCAAGTCATACAGTGTTACAGCATAGGAAGATGCTCTTCAACCTATTGTTTCTGTACCAGTTATCAAGAACTGATCTACTCTAATCCCATTTCCCAGCACTTGGCCTTGTATCCTTTGGTGTTTCAAGTGATCATCTAGACTGTTTTTAAATGCTGTAGTGGTTCCTGCCTCTACCACCGTTTCAGAAAGTGAATTTGAAACAGTGAAAGGGGATATTCCACTGTTTTAATTGTGAACAACATCTCTGCAAGGCGATCTAACACCAACATCTGGTGAAGTAAATATAGTGACTATATTCATGGGTATAAAACACAATTGCTCATTTAAACTGTTGCCAAATCAAGACTGCTCAGAACACTAATCTTGTAACATGGGCACAGCTTTCCACACTGCATCCGGTCCAAGGCTGGCAAACTGCCCAAAGGAAGTTTCCAGGAAAAACATTGGCATCCCAGTGACTGCCAGCATCAGAATGTAGGGAATAAGGAAAGCACCTGCAAAATATAGAAAAGGGAAAGTCAAATAAATTGCTTGAATATTAATGTCACCAGGTTTCATAACTAATAGTTCAATTCGTATTAATACTGGAATGAAATGTTGTTGACAGAAGAGTGTGGCTGCAGATTGTAGATTGCGTCTTTTTTTGTATTTAGATCCTGTGTACAATCAACATTCAGGGACCTATACAACAGTGTTGCTCCTAAAACCTTAGGTCAGCCACACCTGCTGATTTCTCCAGCATTCTCTATTTGTTTTACGCACCGAGCATGCGCGTTATTTTGCTTTTATTTAGCTTTGATAATTGTACTTGGCAGCCTCAGGATGACTGTCAGGAGGAAAATGCATGATTCCAATGGCCAGGAGGTTGGAAAGGGCCTCTTTATAGGATTGAAGCTTGGAATGAAAATACAATCAGTGCAGTCGAATGATGCTACTGACATTGATTCCATTTTCCTCAGGAGAGCTGTTTCTGTCATGCTTGTGGGCCAGGGAAAAGAATCATGAATGTAGCAAAACAGTGTGACACCATAAGGCTTCCTGTAAGGAGGGCAATCTTTCCAGGAGTGTCAGAGAGATTCTCCAAGTTTGGGATGATGCACCACATTCTCCATTTCGTCCTGGCCATTGGAGAGCTGCAAAGTTACCTCTGTGCACCATTTCCTGTCTTGGAAAGAGGAAGGGTCAGAAACTGGAAAGAGGAGATAGGGACAAGGTGACATTGACCCCATCGACATGGGTACGATGAGATTGTGAGGCTATCCTTCAATGAACACAGACTTCCCCACCCTAACACACACCAATCATTCACCAGCATCACACTCATTTCAAACTCTTCCACCAGGAAATCCCTGCACCAAAATTAATCAATAAATAAAAACCACCAAAAATCTTCACAAGCCAGCTTTACACCACTGAACTCTTCACCTTTGTGTGCAAGCCTTTACTGTCTTTCAGATATTGCCACCCAGCCCAATGTTACATTCCTGCCCTCATGACTGAAGCTTGACTGGTGCAATGTGCTGACTCTCACAGCAGGAAACTACAGATGGCCATGCATGGTATCTTCAAACGCCTACATGATTTGAGGACCTGATTTCAGACTGGAGCGGTACAACGACCTGGTGGTTAGAATAGAATCATTGAGTCATACAGCACAGATGTAGACACTGCAGTCCAACTCGTCTATGCCAACCAGACATCCCAATCTGACCTAGTCCCATTAACGTCTGGCCCATATCCCTCCAAACCTTCCTCCTCATGTATCTGATATAAAAGTTGCCTTTCCAGTTTTGTAATTGTATCAGCCTTCACAACTTCCTCTGGCAGCTTGTTCCATAAAAGCACCTTCCTCTGCATGAAAACATTGCCCCTGGATTCCCTGTTAATTCTTTCCCCACTCCCTTTAAACCTTTGCCCTCTAGTTTTGGACATCTGCACCTTGGCTATTCACCCTATCCATGCCCCTCATGATTTTATAAACCACCCTAAGGTCACCCCGCAACTCCAATAATCTAGGGAAAAATGCCCAGCCTATTCATGATTTGGAGGAGCCAGTATTGGACTGGGGCAGACAAAGTTAAAAGTCATACAACACCAGGTTATAGTCCAACAGGTATTTGGAAGCACTAGCTTTCAAAGCGCTGCTTCTTCATCAGGTGGTTATGAATCAGGACCTATGACACAGAATGTATAGCAAAAAATTATAGTGACACAATGATATGTTGAACACACCTAGATTGTTAAGTTTTTCATCTTTTTGAATGGGTTTGCTGGTTTCGGTTCTTTAATATGTAAATCCCAGAACTTCTTTTCAGTCACATTCTCCAGATAACTTAAGGTTTTATCACAACAGGTGACATCTCAGCTCAGAGAATGCCTTGATTTCGCTGCACTTTGGATGCTGCCTGAACTGCTGTGCTCTTCCAGCACCACTGATCCAAAATCTAGTTTCCAATATCTGCAGTCATTGTTTTTACCACCTTATAGGTGTGAGGGTTTGAGTCTGTCTGTATCCCAATCTTGAGTAAAACTGGTTCTATTTCCAAAGAAGAACGTTTTTAAAAATTGTCCTCCTTCACACTCACCTGATGAAGAAGCAGCGCTTTGAAAGCTAGTACTTCCAAATAAACCTGTTGGACTATAACCTAGTTTTGTGATTTTTAACTTTGTCCAATCTATTCAGCTTCTCCCAATGGATCAAGCCCTCCAATCCCAGCAACATTTCTGTGTCTTCTCAAGTTTAACAATGCCTTTTCTATAGAAGAGTGACCAGAATTGGTTTCAGTACAATATTACATAAGTGGTCTCACCACTGTCCAGACGAGTTTATCCTGACGATCAACAATGTTAACTAGACGACCCTAAGTGGCCTGGCCAATGTTTTGGAGAGTCACAAAGTACATCCTAACTCCTATACTCAATGTACTGACCAATGAGGGTAAGTGTACCAAACGCCTCCTTCACAATCCTGTCTACCTGCGACTCTGAAGGAACTGTGAAGCTGCATCCCTCGGTCTCTGCTCAGCAGCACTCTGCAGGGCCCTACCATTAACTATATAAGCGCTGCCCTGTTTGCCCTCTCCAGTTTCCTTCCATTTGCCCACAAGCCTGTATCTTGACTTTGCTCTGAGCAATGTGTACAATCGCTACTTCACAACGGTTAGCAACCTCCGCCTCTAGGCACTTTCACTATCTTTTCCCTTTATTCTTATTCCCTTTTGTTCATAACATCAAAAACACCATTTTCCTGCGCCTTTCAGTGCTGCAGTTAGCTTTTTGACTCTCCTCGCAAGACTTCCGCCAACACATCCTGTTTGGACTACATTACCCATGGTGCCGTTAGCCATCCCTGCACTTGCGCAGTGCAGTCCAACGTTTGGTATTAGAGGGACTGCCCGCGATGCCTCATGGGAGTTGTAGTTCTGACGTGCGTTCGCGCTCCGCAGCAGCTGGTGGCCAACGGCCAGGAGTTCGAATTGGAGCGCGCGAGACCCAACGAACGACGGTCACGTGGTGCGGCTTGTGTTGTTGGAGTGCATCTGTAAATACCGGTGGGAATACACTCCCTCAATCAACATCCTCCTCATTATATAAACTACCCCGATCCTGTCCATCAATTACTTCCAGTGACGGCTCTCCCACAGTTAAATCTGGCCTTTACTGCCCTACCCCCATTGGAAAGTTACAGAGATAGCGGCTGGAATCCTTCTGCCTATCAACTATTCACACCGGGATTCCCAGTTTAGAGAGCGGCAACATCCGGGCTGTTCACACTGTGGGGAGGTTACAGCTTCTCCCCACGTCTGCAGGAGTTCCCGCTGGGTGCTCTGGTTTCCTCCCACAGTCTGAAGGTCTGCAGTTTAGATGCTGTCTGACCTGCTGCGCTTTTCCAGCAACACATTTTCAGCTCTGGTCTCCAGCATCTGCAGTCCTCACTTTCTCCAGGTCTGCAGTTGAGGTCGACTGGCCATGCTGAATTGTCCCTAGTCTTCAGGGATGTCCAGACCATGTGGATAGGTCACGGGAAACGCAGGGATACAGGGATAAACAATGCAGAGATGATGGGCCGAATGGCCTCTATTTGCATTGGAGGGATTCTCTGATTCTTTGTGAGATGCATAATTTGACATGAGCAGTAGTAGTATGGACGATCATTAGTTGAATAGCGATGTTAAGTGCATACACTATATGGGCTGCACAGTGGCACAGTGGTTAGCACTGCGCCAGGGACCTGGTTTCAATTCCCACTTCGGGCAACTGTCTGTGTGGAGTTTGCACATTCTCCCAGTGTCTGCATGGGTGTCCTCCGGGCGCTCCGATTTCCTCCCATAGTCTAAAGACGTGCAGGTTAGGCGAATTGGCCTTGCTAAATTGCCCATAATGTTAGGTGCATTAGTCAGGGGTGAACGTAGGGAAATGGGTCTGGGTGAGTTGCTCTTTAGCAGGTCTGTTTCCACACTGTAGTGAATCTAATCTAATCATTTCGATTGGCAACAATACTTTCAATGCAGGATCTCAGCTACCCTCTCAAATTTACTGAAATGCTGTTGAGCACAAATAAGTTAGAGTTACTACAAAAGGTTCAGTGGAGCAAAAATGTTTGAAATTGAAGCCCTTTCTGAGATGCTGTCCTCAGTTCTCCTGTGTGCTCTCCAAAGGAAATCACAAGTGACACCACCTGAGACAGTAAAGTAATCTACCAGTCACTATTTATAGAACATAGAACATAGAAGGATACAGCGCAGTACAGGCCCTTCGGCCCTCGATGTGCGCCGACCGAATCCTACCTAACCTATAGCCCAATAACTTCCAAATGCCTATCCAATGCCCGCTTAAATGACCATAAAGAAGGAGAGTTCACCACTGATGGGCAGGGCATTCCATGAACTCACAACCCGCTGTGTGAAGAATCTACCCCTAACATCTGTCCTATACCTACCACCCCTTAATTTAAAGCTATGTCCCCTAGTAACACCTGACTCCATTAGCGGTAAAAGGTTCCTAGTATCTACCCTATCTAAACCCCTAATCATCTATACACTTCTATCAGATCTCCCCTAAACCTTCTCTTTCCAATGAGAACAGCCCCAAGTGCCTCAGCCTTTCCTCATAAGATTTTCCTACCATTCCAGGCAACATCCTGGTAAACCTCCTCTGCACTCGTTCTAAAGCTTCCACATCCTTCCTATAGTATGGCGACCAAAACTGCACACAATACTCCAGATGAGGCCGCACCAGTCTTATACAACTGCAACATGACTCAGGACTCCGGAACTCATTCCTCTGCCAATAAAGCCCAGTACACCATATGCCTTCCTCACAGCACTATTTACCTGGGTTGCATGTCTTGAAGTCAGCAGCAACTTCCATCTTGTCAAAAAGGTCAGTTATTTTTGTAGTGCCTGTTTGTGATTGTATGTTTTTGTTAAATTGCACACATACTGTTTTTATATTTGAAACTTGATCACAGTGCTAGTGTGGAGTAAGGGCGGATGGCATAACCGTTGGTGACTGCAGGTTAAAAATGCTCTCTGGTTCTTTGAATGTGATTTTTTTTACACCATTTACTTGTTGTCTTTGTGCTTTTTTCTCCCCTGTATTTTGGATTTCATGACAATACCTCCTCCATTTCCGTAGGCCAGGTACGGGAATCTCCATACATTGCCCAAACCCACAGCAGAACCGATCACTGAGAGCAAGTAGTCAATCTTCGAGGACCAGTTACCTCGCTCCACATTCTCGTCACCTTCACGCACACGTTCACTGGTGGCAGCCTGGGGAAAAGAGAGGAAATGGCTGATTTAAAAACAGAAATTGTTGGAGAAACTCAGCAGGTCTTGGCAGCATACATGGAGAGAAAGCAGAGTTAATGTTTTGAGTCCAGTGACCTCTCTTCAGAACTGATAGTACCTAGGAAGAAACTGTACGAAAGCTGATGACGGAAATGAGCTAACCAAGCCCAAAGGGAGAGAAAGAAAGTTAGACAAAGGAATGGTTGATAGTATGGCAGGAAAGGGGGAAAAACTGATAGGGACAATGAGTAAATGAAATTTGACTGAAGCAGCGAGGTCATAATCGGACCTACAGTAGGTAAAGGACGTTGTTAGTAGAAAGTGAGGAGTGCAGATGCTGGATATTAGAGTCAAGAGTGTGGTGCTGGGAAAGCACACAAGTCAGGGAGCATCTGAGGACCAGGAGAATCAACATTTTGGACAAAAGCCCAAACCTGAATTGAAGCTTTGTGCAGATTCCTGATGAAGGGCTTTTGCCCAAAACGTCGATTCTCCAGCTCCTCTGATGCTGCCTGACCTGCTGTGCTGTTCCAGCCCCACACTGAAGGATCTTGTTAGCTCAGCTGGCTGGCTGGATGGTTTGCAATGCAAATAGATGGCCACAGCATGAATTCAATTTGTGCACTGTCTGAATGTGGGAGAATTGTTAGATTCATTGCAGCTATTTTGTCACATATTAAAAGCCTGGAAACCATTTTAAATTTCATCTTAGTGCTTGCTTGCTCAAAGTCTGTGTTTTCCCATGCCCGGCTAAGGCAGTTGGCCTTGCAACTGTACCGATACCTGATAAATTCTTCTCTTTGGATGGAGCTATTCTTCTCTTTGCAATGACCTATTTGTCTACTAACGCCTGCTTATCATTTACTAACTGACACTGTCCAGACATTACGTGACTGAAGCAAGGTGCCCAGCTTGCTAATTATCCTGCAATTAACAGTTTGCTAATTGTTAATGAATTATGGCCTATATCATCACTTTTATGTGGCTGTTCTTCCCCTGAGGGAGAAAGTGAGGACTGTAGATCAGAGCTGACAATGTGTCGCTGGAAAAGCGCAGCAGCCAAGGAGCAGGAGAATTGATGTTTCGGGCATGAGCCCTTCTTCAGGAATGGCTCATGCCCGAAATGTCGATTCTCCTGCTCCTTGGATGCTGCCTGACCTACCGTTCTTTGTTGCAGACATTTTGTCCCCTGTCTGGGTGACATCCTCAGTGCTTGGGAGCCTCCTGTAAAGTGCTTCTTTCCTCCGGCATTTGTAGTGGTTTGAGTCTGGCGCTTCCGGTTGTTAGTTCCAGCTGTCCGTTGCAGTGGTTGGTATATTGGGTCCAGGTCGATGTGCTTATTGATTGAATCTGTGGATGAGTGCCAAGCCTGTAGGAATTCCCTGGCTGTTCTCTGTTTGGCTTGTCCTATAATAGTAGTACACATAGACATGGAAGAAAGCATGGTCTCATCCGATGTAACGGCACTGTTCACCTCTATCGACAAAACCCTAGCCAGAGAAACAATAGCCAACCTGCTGAACATACAGAACAGACAACAGGACATTGAACCTATCGACAAAGATGGCATACTCAAACTACTGGACCTGTGCCTCACAACACACTTTACATTCAACAACCAAATATATGAACAAATCAATGGCACACCCATGGGCTCACCCATCTCTAGACTCATAGCAGAAGCTGTAATGCAAAGATTAGAACAAACCACAAATTAACCCAAACTCTGGGTCAGATATGTGGATGACACCTTTGTAATCATTAAAAACACAGAAATAGAGAACACACACCGGATCATCAACGCCACACTCACAGGAATCTGATTCACGAGAGAGGAAGAAAAGGACAACTAACTCCCATTCCTAGATGTGATGGTACAGAGAACACCAAACGGAGAATTCACCACAAAGTATACAGGAAAGCCACACACACAGACCAAGTCCTGAACTACGAAAGCAACCACCCCAACACACACAAAGATGTTGCATCAAGACACTATTCAAAAGGGCCACAACACACTGCAGTACACCAGAACTGCAAAAAGAGGAAGAAGAACACCTATACAATGTATTCGGCAAAAACAGATACCCGCGCAACTTCATCAACAGTTGCCTGAGGGAAAGACAACAGAATGAGGACATGCAGCAACCTAAAGGACTAGCCACACTACCATCAAAACATTTCCGAACTGACAGCCAGACTACTGCGACCACTAAGACTCATAACAGCACACAAACCAACAGCCACTCTACGATAGTGTACAAACTCCTATGCAAGGACTGCACAAAACACTACATAGGACAAACAGGAAGACAGCTAACGATCCGCATCCATGAACACCAACTAGCCACGAAACAACATGACCAGCTATTCTTAGTAGCCACGCGCGCAGATGACAAGCAAGATGAATTTGACTAGGACAACACTGCTATTATAGTTCAAGCCAAACAGAGAACAGCCAGGGAATTCCTAAAGGCATGGCACTCATCCACAGATTCAATCAACAAGCACATCAACCTGGACCCAATATACCGACCACTGCAGCTGGAACTGATAACCGGAAACGGCAGATTGAAACCACTACCAATGCCGGAGGAAAGATCACAGAAGCACTTCACAGGAGGCTCCTAAGCACTGAGGATGTCAGCTAGACAGGGAACGAAACGTCTGCAACACAAATTCCCAGCTCGGCAAATAGAACCACAACATAAACATGACTGGCCAAGAGTGTGTTTATACAGGATCCAGACAACAATCACCGAAGCAGTATGGTTTTCAAAACAGGCAGAAGAAGAGGTCAGGAAGGTAATAGTTTTCTGCAACAAGGGATACGGAGACCAGTAGCTTCCACTATCAACTCACCTATTTGACCAGTTACGAAACCAGACAGTAGCTGGCAAATAGCGGTAGATAACTGGACGTTGAACAAGGCCACCCTGTCTACAGCCCCCACCATAGCAACTAACCCAGAGATCGTAGTCAAGCAAAGTGAGGATGCGCAATGGGTCACAGTTTTGGACATAAGTAATGTGTTTTGGTCAACTCACTGGAGAATGAATGCCGATATAAACCCACGTTTACTTTCCAAGGCCAGCAATATACTTGGACTGCCCTGCTTCAGTGATTTCCTAACTCCCCGTCCATAATGTCTAAGTGAAGGGTTAAAAGAATTCTCGAAACCTTAATGTCTGGTGCAGTATGTAGACGACTTGCTTTTTCAAACTGAAACTCAAAAGGAACGTTATCAGCTGTTAAGTGAATTACTGCAATTGTGGCATGAGTTGGGTCTGAAAGTGAACCCTAAGAGAGCGCAGATATGAAGCAGGACATTACTTATCTGGGAATGATTCTGTCACTGAGAAAACAAGAAATGGACAAATGAAAGGTAGAGGCAATTGGCAGATTCCCTGTTCTGTGGGATGTCAAAGGTTGAGATCCTTCCCAAGCTTAGCGGGGCATTAAAGGGACCACATTGACCAATAAGGTAGCCCCACTGATGGAGTTATTAAAAAAGAATGTGGTGTGCAAATGGAACAAGACATTGCAGCTCTAAAGCAAGCACTAGCTGCCGCACCCGATATGAAAACCCCAAATCCAACTGTTAAAAATCACACAATGCCAGGTTATAGTTCAACAGGTTTAATTGGTAGCACTAGCTTTAGGAGCGCTGCTCCTTCATCAGGTGGTCATGGTGTATAAGATTGTATGATACAGAATTTATGGCAAAAAGTTTACAATGTTATGTAACTGAAATTATATATCGAAAAAGACCTGGATTGTTGGTTAAGTCTCTCATCTGTTAGAGTGACCCCTTTGGTTTCAGTTCTTTCATATGTAAATCGCAAAACATTTTTTAAAAATCTACATTCTCAAGTGAACTTTAACATTTGGTGCCTGTCAGCCAAGATAATATATCAAAGGTGTGAGTTCCCCTGTGTGATACTATCTGTGCCACAATGTTTAGACTGATTTTAATCTAAACAAATGAATTTATCGGATCTAATATGGATTCATGCAGTTTTTGAGTGAAGGAAAATGTATGTCTGCAGGTACAAATTCACCCCACAAACTTTTATATGTGTGGAGGGAGGGTGGGGTTGGGGGTGGAGGGTAGTGATGGTGATGGTGGTTGTGGTTGTGAGTGTCTGTGTGAGACTGTATACATAGGTGTAACTGTGAAAGGGTGTGTGTGTGTGTGTGTGTGTGTGGAAAGTGCAATGAGGCTGATATTCAAGTTCAGTACCCACTGGGATGGCCACAACTGGGACCTTGGGTTCATGGCACACTGCAGGTAACCCCATTGCACTACACACACACCTATAAGTTTGTGGGGTGAATTTGTACTTGCAGATATACATTTTCCTTCACTTAAAAACTGCTTGATTCCATAAATTCATTTTTTTAGATTAGTATCAGTCTAAACATTGTGGCACTGACAGTATCACACAGGGGAACACGCACCTTCAATATATTATCTGGGCTGACAGACACCAATTGTTAAAGTTCACTTGAGAATGTAAATTTTTAAAAAATGTTTTGCAATTTACGTACAAAAGAACTGAAACCAATGTGGTCATTCTCACAGATAAGAGACTTAATATACCATCCAGGTCTTTTTTTAATATATAACTTCAATTACATCACACTGTAAACGTTTGCTATAAATTCTGTGTCTTACAATCTTATACTCCATAACCAGCTGCTGAAGGAGCAGTGCTCCGAAAGCTAGCGCTTCCAATTAAAGCTATTGGACTATAACCTGGTGTTGTGAGTTTTAACCAAAGTAGCCACCACAGCCACCACCCTCGTGACAGTTCTGTTACAGAAGACGCACAGGAAACTATGATCAGTAGCATACACATCACACACGGTGTCACCAGTAGAGCAGGGTACACAGCATGTAAAAAACACGAATTAGCTGTTTCTGGGCAGTGCAACATTTTACCTGCATAGTACAGCTGAACCCACTTACAATTATTGATGGAGCATACCTCGGTACAGCTACAATTAGACAGAAGGATTAAAGATGGTTCGGTTAGCTGAAACTGAATCGCCAGATTGACACTTTTGCTAC
Source organism: Hemiscyllium ocellatum (assembly GCF_020745735.1). Taxonomy (NCBI): domain Eukaryota; kingdom Metazoa; phylum Chordata; class Chondrichthyes; order Orectolobiformes; family Hemiscylliidae; genus Hemiscyllium; species Hemiscyllium ocellatum. Next base: position 53,141,636 of record NC_083411.1, on the reverse strand, counting down.
AGGGAAGAAATATTGCCTGTGAAAGGGGTAAAAACTATCACCATGTTAGGAGACAACTTCATATAGCAGGGAGGAAAACACAAGTGTCAATTGACAGCAGTAAATGATCCCAAGGGCCCATTTGTATCAAAACAATTGGAGGGGGTAAGATGGGGCCTGAAAGCAGACATGCATAAGAGATAATCCATCACTGGACCCCACACACTAAAATAATTAGAACTCTTCCTGATACAGCAAAGGAGTTGTTGCGGGAACCCAGATTATAAGACGGGTTCTGGAACAGGAGATCTCATGTTCAAATACATCTGTGGATCAGAATTCTGTCACATGTTGCTGTAGTTGTGATTCTATGTGCATTACTAATTATCATACCCAATGTATGTCAGCTTAGAAGGTAGACAAATGAAATTGTGCAGAGATTTGAGGGTGAGCCTGTCATCAAACAGAAGGAATATTATGAAAACACTGAGTTAAGTCATATATGCATTATTTCTTCATATTCGTTATTGCATGTTTGCTTTATATTATTATACTTTTCTTTAGTGTTCTTTACATGTTCTTTTCTCTATTTTACTATAACGATATAACATGCAACTTATTCAATGGGAGGATACTGACCATCCCAGGAGAGGTTCGCAGAAAGAGACAGACAATGATCCTAAAATAAGTATCTTTGGATAAAAAGGGGAGAGATGTTAGCCAGTGGCTGCAGGAAAAGAGAGAGAGGGATACAAGCTGCCAACACATTGCAGAAAACTACTGAATGCAAAATTATTGGCATGCAGGAAGAAGCGGCTTGTGAACTAAAATGGCCTGAGTCCAGGTACTGGTGTGAAGTTGAAACTGGTTTATGCTAAGTTCTCTGGAAAGATGAAGTAATGCCAAAGGAAGATGAGGTAATGCAAAACCCTTATTTGGACAAGCTGCCCAAGTCGGTGGGTCAGAGCCAATAAGGTAAAGGCATATGATAAGCAAATGAGCCTGAGCCAATGGTGCACAGACAGACATTTAGAAAGGAAAGGAATAAGAAGATGACTGTTGGATATGGAGCCAGTCAAAACTCCAGAGACTGACCATCACAGAAGTAAACCCTACGTCAAGACCACCGGTGCCAACATTGAGAGTGTGAGGCGTCAGACCTTGTCGTCATCAGGAGCTATACTGCTTGGGTATTAGCTTTTATATTTTGTGACTACTCAGAGAGTGTCAGAAGACTCTAGTGAGTGTACAAGTATGTTCTATGCCAACAAATGTTTTAGCTACACACATGTATTGACGAACAACATTAATAAAGTGCCTTGTGAGTTATGAGAGAATTGATTCTTGTCCTCTCTGTACAAGCCAATAACCAAAGCTGGCGAACACTGGGCTCCATCAACCAGCACAGGGCTCATACACACCATCCACCACCTCAGATACACACAGCTCAGTGAGACCAATAAGGGAAGGTGTTAGCTTATGGCCTAATGAATCACACATCACAAATGAAATGGGGGATTATTGGTCAGAGGGACAGTAGTGAAAGGGCCCCATGAGAGGGTCCAGGCCTTTCCAGGCTCTGCTCAGTCAGTGTAGATGCAGAGACTCATTTCAAGTTCTGACAACTTTTCTGGCTGCACTGTACAGCACCAGAGAGAGAGAGTGAAAAAGTTCATCCTTGAAATAATAGACATGATGTCTCAGGCCTTACTGATAGGTGGAGAGTTAATCTGCATGGAACATCTTAGACAATAGATAACTGAGGGTACAAATACAGAAATTGCTGGAAAAGCTCAGTGGGTCTCTGAAGAGAAATCGGAGTTGGCCAGGGAATAAGGTGGTGGGTTAAAGTGGCATGTAACTGGAAGCTCAAGGTCACTTTTGCAGGGAGAATGTAGATGTTCTGCAAAGCTTTCGCCCAGTCGACACTTGGTCTCCTCCATATTGAGAGAACAGTTTTGTGAGCAGCGAATGCAATAGCCTAGATTGTGAGATGTGCAAGTGCTGTTTTACCTGGAAGGTATGTTTGGGATTCTTTCTCATTTTGACATAGCTGGTTTGCCAATTTTTCTGAAACTGTATCCCTTGGTTTGAGACTCCTCTATCCACATGGGAAACATCCTTCCTACATTTAATGAATCGGATTCTTAAAAGGTCTGTGTTTGATTGAGGTCACTACTCATTCTCCTCAAAGAAGAAAAACAGAGAGGAATTCCATAGAATAAAGACCCTTTAATCTTTGATTGTAGGATACTCATGGAAATTAGTTTGGTGAACCTGTTTTGCACTCCCTCTACAGCAAGTATATCTTTAGGTAGGTAAGGAGGTGAAAACCATGCGTAATCCTCAAGGTATAGTTTCACCAAGATTCTATACCGTTACAGTAAGATCCCTTTCCTCCTTTACTAAAATCCTCTTGTAATAAAAGTCTCTTAATTGCTTGCAGTCTCTACATGTTACATTTCAGTGTCTGATGAACAAAGGAAATCAATTCTTTGAAGTTCAACACTTCCCAATTTTTTACCATTAAAGGAATACTCTATTTCTATTTTTCCAATGAAAGTACATAACATCACACTTCTCCACACCTTATTCTATCTGACAATTCTTTGCCCACTCAAAAAGCCTCTCCAAAACCAAAAAGCATCTTTGCACTTTCCTCATAACGCACACTTACATTCAAATAAAAGCATTAACTGTGGACCAGTATTGACATGTTTGCCAGTATTGACATTTTTGAAACAGAGTTTCTAATTTGTATTAGTCCATAGATTCTTAACTTTTTCTGGGATATTTTTAATTTCTTCTATGGTGATAGATAGAAAGTATTGGTTTAGCTTTGCTGCTGTATCCTTGCCCCCTTTTTAAATTTCTCCTGGCTTTTTTTTTAGTGATTAGATTAGACTTACAGTGTGGAAACAGGCCCTTCGGCCCAACATGTCCACACCGACCCGCCGAAGCGCAACCCACCCATACCCCTACATTTACCCCTTACCTAACACTACGGGCAATTTAGCTTGGCCAATTCACCTGACCCGCACATCTTTGTGACTGTGGGAGGAAACCGGAGCACCCGGAGGAAACCCACGCAGACACGGGGAGAACGTGCAAACTCCACACAGTCAGTCGCCTGAGTCGGGAATTGAACCCGGGTCTACAGGCGCTGTGAGGCAGCAGTGCTAACCACTGTGCCACCGTGCCGCCCTAATTACAATTTCTTGTAATGGGCACCCTTTTGATATTGCTTTTAAAAAAAATTTACATACCTAGAGAAGCTTTAGAGTCCAACTTTATGTATCTCACTAATGCACTGTCATGTTCTATTCTCCCATTCTTAATATTTTCCTCGTTCATCATTTGCTAAATTCCAAAATGTCTCCAATTCTTAGGCTTCCAACTCTTTTGGATACTTTATAGAGTTCTTCCTTTAATTGTATTTAATTAATCATGGTTAACCATTTTCCTTACTGGTATAGGTCAAAAGTATACATATTTGGTCTAAACTGTATTGTAGCTTGCTAAATGTCAGCCATTGTTTAATATGATGCAATTACACTTTTAATGCACTGTTCTGACTGCGGCTGGAAGAGTGAACTTTTGCTATAGATCCCCACTATTTGGGTCATAATGCAAAATGAAAATACTTACTCAGTAACTAAGATGGCAATTAAATATCTTCTTAATACCGATTAGATCAATCAACCAGGTTTCTTGTGGTTTTCCATGAGAAACTTCTGAAGCTTCCAATACAGTTTTGTGTTTTCAAAAGTTACTCACCGATAAACCCCAATCTGGCTGTAATCTTCCCCGGTGGCAGGCAGGCAGCTCCTACCATCTCAGAGCACTCACTGTCTCTAAATAGGTGCCAAGTCTACCTTATGATTAATCAGACCATTTAATTTTAAAACTTACATTGCAATGTTGACATAACACAAGCAGAGGGAGAGGAGCAGAATTTATCCAGGTATTGGGTTCCCGAACCTAATTGAAAATCTGGCCCACGAAAGAGATTATTCAACCAACATTGATTCCATAGTTAAACAGAAAACCTCAGTGAATTTTATCAGACAGATTTTTAAATATTTTTCAATGGGATGTGGACATTGCCAGCTAAACCAGTGTTTATTGTCCATTCCCCAATTGCCGGAAGGCCTGTTAAAAGTCAACCACGTTGCTGTAGTTCTGGAATTACAGGTAGGCCACCAGGTAAAGATGGCAGATTTCCATCCCTAAAGGGCGTTTGTGAACCAGGGTTATTTTGTAAATGACAGTCAATGATGGTTAGTTACAGTTAGGCTAGAGTTTTATTCCAGATTTTAATTGAAGTCACACCCTCAAAATATCACCCTGGAGGTCTCAATGACTAGCCCTCTGACATTACTACAGCTAGGCCACCTTCTCCCCAATGTTTATATTGCCAAAGGGACTCATTCTCACCAAAGGTCCTTCTGAGCAGAAGTGTTTCAGTTAAGAGTGTATTAGATCAAAATGCATGTCAAAATAATACTGCATGAGCTTGGAAGGTGCAGAATCAATAATCATAGAAAAGCCAAAAGAACTGCAGATAATGTAAATTAGAAACAAAAATTGAAATTGCTGGAAAAGCTCAGCAAGTCTGGTAGCATATGTGAAGAGAAATCAAAGCTAACATTTTGGATCGAGAGACCCTTCCTCTGAACTGATGGTAGCTCAGAAAATGTCAGTTTATTTGCAGAAGGTATGGTGGAGGGAGCGAGTAAGGAGAAAATGATAGTTGGGAATAGACCCTAAAGATAGTAGAACAGTTGAACAGACAAGGAAATGGATAATGATCTGGCTGGAAGGGAGAATAACTGTTAATGGCTGCCAATGGGTTGTGTGTAACAACAGACTTCATGACAGTCAGGCAGCATCCGAAGAGCAAGATAATCGATGTTTCAGGCATAAGCTCTTCAGCAGGAATGAGGCTTGTGGGTAGGGGCTGAGAGAAAAATGGGAGAGTGGTGGGGTTAGTGGGAGGTAGCTGGGAGAGCGATTAGGTGGATGAAGGTGAGGGGGAAGGTGATAGGTCAGAGGGGGCAGTGATGGATGGGTCCAGAGGGTGGTGCCCGAGTTGGTTGGCTTGGGACTGGGATAATGTGGAGGGAGGGGAATTGAGGAAGCTGTTGAAATCCACATTTATCCCGTGTAGTTACAGGATCCCAAGGCAGAATATGAGATGTTCCTCCTCCAGTTGTCAGTGATAAGCATTTGGCGGTGGAGGAGGCCCAGGGCCTGCATGTCCTTGACGGAGTGGGAAGGGGAATTGAAGTGTTCAGCCACAGTGCAGTGGGGTTGGTGAGTATCCCAGAAATGTTCTCTGAAACAATCCGCAAGAAGGCATCCTGTCTCCCTGATGTAGACTAGACCACATTAGGTACAACAGATGACATTGGGAGAGGTACAGGTGAATTTCTGATGGATGTGGAAGGATCCCTTGAGGCCTCGGAGGTGAGGAGAGTGGTGTGGACGCAAGTTTTGCACTTCCTGCGGTGGCATGGAAAGTTGCCAGGAGTGCAGTGTGAGCTGGTGGGGATATGAACCTGAAGAGGCAGTCACAGAGGGAATTATATTTTCAGAATGCTGATAGGGGTGGGGAGGGAAATATATCTCTGGTGGGGTCCGTTTGAAGGTGGGGGATGTGGCGGAGGATGATGCATTGTATGCGGAGGTAGGTGAGGACCGGGGGGTTCTGTCCTTGTTGTGTTGTGAAGGGTGGGGTTCATGGGTGGTGGTGCATGAAGTGGAGGAGATGCGCTGGAGGGCATCATCAACCACGTGGGAAGGGAAGTTGCAATCGTGGAAGAAGGAGGCTATCTGGGAATTTGAGGTGGAATTAGTCATCCTGGGAACAGATGCAGCGGAGGTGGAGGAATTGGGAATAAGGAATGATGTTTTTACAGGAGGTAGGGTGAAAGGAGGTGTAATTTAGGTAGCTGTGTAAGTCGGTGGGCTTGTAGTATATGTGGTTAGTTGGTCGCCAGAAACGGTGATGGAGAAGTCCAGGAAGGGGAGGGAGATTGCCAAGATGGTCCAGGTGAATTTTAGGTCGGGTGAAAGGTGTTGGTAAAGTTGATGAACTGTTCAACCTGCTCAAGGGAGTATGAGGCAGTGCAGATAGTCATTGATGTACCGGAGGAACAGGTGGGATTGATGCAGTGTAACTGCAGAGAATGGACTGTTCTACATATCTGACAAACAGGGAGGCATAGCTGGGTCCCATGAGGATGCCCATGGATACCCATTTGGTTTGGAGAAATTGTTGAGGGTGAGGACCAGTTCAGCCAGGCAGGGTTATGCTTGGATTCTCTTGTTAACTTGTCCCAATGTCGTCTTCATAATTACTGTGCTCCTTTCAGTTCTTGTTGGCATTGGTCGATTGCTTTCGAGTTTATTTCACAGCTTTAACTAAATTCTTGGCAGAAACTTTGTAGACGTGGGAATTTATTTAAACTAATTGGAATAGCATGACAACTCTTTGCAAGGCTGTCTTCGTTTAATAAACCACACTGGATTGAAGTATAAATTTAAAAAGTAACAAGATGATACAGTCATAAAGTCACAGAGATGTACAGCATGTAAACAGACTCTTCAGTCCAACCTGTCCATGCCAAACAGATATCCCAACCCAATCTAGTCCCACCTGCTAGCACTTGGCCCATATCCTTCCAAACCCTTCTTATTCATATACCCGCCCAGATGTCTTTTAAATGTTGCAATTGTACTAATTGTACCACGGTGGCACAGTGGTTATCACTGCTGCCTCACAGCGCCTGAGACCCGGGTTCAATTCCCGACTCAGGCGACTGACTCCCCGTGTCTGCATGGGTTTCCTCCGTGTGCTCCGGTTTCCTCCCACAGTCCATAAATGTGCGGGTCAGGTGAATTGGCCATGCTAAGTTGCCCGAAGTGTTAGGTAAGGGGTAAATGTAGGGATATGGGTGGGTTGCGCTTCGGCGGGTCGGTGTGAACTTGTTGGGCCGAAGGGCCTGTTTCCACACTGTAAGTAATCTAATCTAATCTAACCTCCGTGACTTCCTCTGGCAGCTCATTCCACACACGTACCACCCTCTGCGTGAAAAGATTGCCGGTTGGTCCCTTTTATATCTTTCCCCTCTCATCTTAAACCTCTAGTTCTGGACTTCCCCACCCCAGGGAAAAGACCTTGTCTATTTATTCTATCCATGCCCTGCATGAATTTATAAACATGATGTTGAACATATTAAATTTTCAGATTGTAAGTTTGCTCGCTGAGCTAGAAGGTTTGTTTTCAGACGTTTTGTCACCATGCGAGGTAACATATGATGATGTTACCGAGCATGGTGAAGCGCTGGTGTTCTGTCCCGCTTTCTATTTGTGTGTCTTGGTCTGTTGTGGTGGGTGATATCATTTCTGGTTCTTTTTCTGAGAAGTTAGTAAATGGGGTCCAAACCATTGTGTTTATTGATGGAGTTCTGGTTTGAATGCCAGGCCTCAAGGAATTCCCATGTATGTCTTTGTTTAACCTGTCCTAGAATGGATATGTTGTGGCAGTCAAAGTGGTGTCCTTCATCATCTGTGTGTAAGGCCAGCTGCTGCTTATGTATCCTGGTGGCTAATTTCCTGCCTGTCTATCCGATGTCGTGTTTGTTACAGTCCTTGCAGGGTATTTTGTATATGACATTCATTTTTCTGGCTGTTGGTACATGTCCTTTAGGTTCATCAATAGCTGTTTCAGTGTTTTGGTAGTTTTGTGGGCCATCATGATGCCAAGGGATCTGGCTGTCATCTCCGAGATGTCTTTGATATATGGTCGTGTGGCTAGAGTCTTTGATTGTGTCGTGTCTTCTTGTTTGGGTTTGTTGTTTGAGAACTAGCAGACTGTGCTTATCGTGTACCCATCGTTCTTGAATAGGTTGTTTGGATGTTTTTTCTTCTGCTGCCTGTAGTTCTGGGGTACTGCAGGGTGTTGTGGCTCATTTAAATAATGTCCTGATGCAGCTCCCTTTGTGGATGTTGGGATGATTGCTCCTTTGGTTGAGTATCTGGTCTGTGTGTGTTGATTTCCTGTAGATGCTGATCTGCAGTTCTCCATTGACTGTTCATTCCACTTTGACATCGAGGAAGGGGAGTCTGTTGTTGTTCTCTTTTTCTTTCTCTTCTCTTCTGCTGTACTCAATGACAGGAGCAATCATCCCAACACCTACAAAGAGAGCTGCATCAGGACAATATGCAAATGAGCTACAATGCACTGCAGCACCCTGGAACTACAAGCAGCAGAAGAAAAACACCCATTTAACCTATTCAAGAACAATGCTTCCCCAATAAGCACAGTCTATTGATTCTCAAACAAGCCCAAACACGAAGACACAATTTGCGCAGAGACTCTAGCCACACGACCATACATCAAAGACATCTCGAAGATGACAACCAGACTACTTCGACCCTTGGCATCATGATAGCCCATAAACTTACCAACACACTGAAACAACTGCTGATGAATCTAAAGGACTTGTACCAACTACCAACAAAATACCCTGCAAGGATTGTAGCAAACACTCCATCAGATAGGCAGGAAACTAGCCACTAGGATACATGAGCAGCAACTAGCCACCAAAATACATGATCAGTTATCACTAGTATCCTTACACACAGACGAAGAAGGACACCACTTTGACTGAGATAACACATCCATCTTAGGACAAGCTAAGCAGAGGCAGGCATAGGAATTCCTCGAGGCCTGGTATTCAAACCAGAACTCCATCAATAAACAAATCAATTGGGACCCTATGTACCAACCTCCTAGAAAAAGAGCCAGAAGTAATATCACCCACCACAACAGACCAAGAGACACAAATAGAGAGTGGGACAGAACACCAGCTTCACCGGAGGCTCACTGATGATGTTACCCAGCATGGTGACAAAACGTCTGAAAACAAACCTACCAGCTCAGCGAGCAAACTTACAACGTGAACCACAAGCTGAGCTACAAATCTTCTCAAAAATCGTAAATATATAAATTATTCTTTCGACTTTCCATGGAATGTTCTATTCAATTTTGAGCCTTGCATTTCAGCAAGAACGTTAAGCCTTGAGAGATTGCCCTTAATTGACCATTTTGGTGGAAGTCAAGAAGGCCGTCTATGGATCATTTTAATTAATTACCGAGGTGGCAGGAAGAGGGTGAGGGGCCAAGCCCATTATATCACCTTCTGACCATCTTCAGGGAAGAGAAAATTCCACTTGAAGTATTGTCACCATATCAAAACTGACAAAGATTGAGAAGAGTTCAGAGTTAATGCTTGAGGTGTTGAGAAGGACTGTATCAGTTAAAAGCCCTGGCCCTATCAGACCCTCAGCCCCTCTTGAAAACACTTCAGGCCTTCCCTCAGTTCGATTAGATTACTTACAGTGTGGAAACAGGCCCTCCGGCCCAACAAGTCCACACCGACCCGCCGAAGCGCAACCCACCCAGACCCATTCCCCTACATTTACCCCTTCACCTAACACTACGGGCAGTTTAGCATGGCCAATTTACTTAACCTGCACATTTATGGACTGTGGGAGGAAACCGGAGCACCCGGAGGAAACCCACGCAGACACGGGGAGAATGTACAAACTCCACACAGACAGTCGCCTGACGCGGGAATTGAACCTGTGTCTCAGGCGCTGTGAGGCAGCAGTGCTAACTGCTGTGCTGCCGTGCTGCCCACATTGGAACCTCCCATTCCCAGGTATTTACCTGCAGTGACAGACTTCACACATACTGGTGAATCTTCTGAGACCATAAAACCGTAGTCCAGGAGTGGATCTTTGATAATCTTCACTGTGACCTTCAAAGGGCTGCTCGGCTGGTTTGTGTTAGCAGCTGTTCCATTGGCTGGACCTTGATTACTTCAATCACAAACAAAGCAAGGGTCACATTTGTCAATCATTGTCAGAATCTTATTATTTTCCATATTATTTAATCCACCTCTCACCCATCCTCACCACACCCCTTCAATCCCCCATCCCCCACCCCCAGCCTGGACTCGGTCAGGTTCCTGCAAAATTCTCACTCGTAGTCTCTCCCCATCGCATTGGCTTTCTGAGAGAGAGGTCATTGTAAAAGGGATTTCCTCTGCTTCTCTGTATCCACCTCAAAACTGACACACCCATTCTCTAGGAACCTGCCAAAACCAGGGTGAAAAATTCCAGCAAGCTGTTTTGAGAATGTCAAAGGATCAGAAGATTCTTGGTGAGTTAAAAGAATCAAAGACAGAGGCTATGAGTCACAGAACCTCTGCTCTGTCCAAACTGCAGCAAATTGGCTAGGATGAGATCAAAATGTAGTTAGTGAATAAAACCAGGAAATTTTCAGCAAGTTCGGCAGCATCTGTGGAGAAGCTTTCAGGTTAGTGAGTCACTGTCACGCCCATTGAGGTGATTGATCAGTCCATGGTCTAGAATGGCGGAACAGGCTCAAGGGGCTGAATGGTCTGCTCAGGCTCCAATATGCCTTCATCAGAAGTGGGTAAAGTCAGGGTGCAATTTCCCCTCCCTGGAGATGGTGAGGAAAGGGCAAATATTTGGTTGAGTTCACCCAGGGGTGTACTCAGTCCCTTTCTCACCACCTCCACTCCGGGCAGGAAAATCCATGGTGGGCATCCTCAGCCCGCCAACAAGTGAAGCTTTTGAATCAACAGCTAATAGATAATAGACAATAGGTGCAGGAGTAGGTCATTCAGCCCTTCGAGCCTGCACCGCCATTCAATATGATCATGGCTGATCATTCCTAATCAGTATCCACTTCCTGCCTTATCTCCATAACCCTTGATTCCAAGGGCCTAAGCCACTCATTGGGCTGAATACCCTCTCTCCCAGCTGGTGGGAACAGGGCGTGTTTTCTTCACAGGGAAGCTCCACTTGCTTGAATCTGGGGCTAATTGGGACAGGGAGGGTTACTCACCCCATCCCCAATAGTGTCCCCAAAATACCCACTTTCTTACCCACTGGTGAAGCTGGTCATGGTGTGCCACTTGTGCTTCCAACCCTGAGCCTACAAATTTCTGATTGAGCAGTTACCTCTGGGTGGGTGGTGGACAGGGCAAGGATTCAGTGAGCAGGCTCCTGATTGGACAAAGGAGAAGCCCTTAAGTACCAAATTGATGCTCAATCCAATGAGCTTTCATGCTGGGGTGATAAAGAGAGCCTAAGTAGGTTAATGCCCCTTGAAGTCACCTGTGCCCACACTTAGTACTCACCACATTAAATCCTAGCCTTAGGGATGTACCAGGTTTTAAGCAAATGCAAGGGTAGAGAGTGGAAAGAAAAAACATGGGATGGTCTGTGCTGAGATTGAAGACTGGACAATAACAAAGGGGGTAATGGTGTTAGGCAAATTAAGTCAGAATGGAACAAATCAAGGAGCAAAACACGAATGTGGAGGAGGGATACACAATGACAACAGAGTCACTGCCACAAGATTGGCTGTTTTCCCTGGAGGCTGAGGGGTGACCTTACAGAGATTTATCAAATCGTGTGGGTAAATAGATAAGGACTTTTCCATGGGGTGGGGGAGTCCAAAACTAGAGGGCAGAGATTTAAGACGAAAAGGGAAAGATTTAAAAGCGTCCTAAGCGGCAACTTTTTCACACAAAGGGTGGTGTGTGCATGAAAGGAGCTGTCAGAGGAAGTGGTGGACATTGGCATAATTACAACAGTGAAAAAGCATCTGGATGGGTATATGAACAGGAAGGGTTTAGAGGGATATGGGCTAAGTGCTGGCAAATGGGACTAAATTAAGTTATCTGGTCCTCATGGATGAATTGGATTTAATACTCTTTTCGTATTGCCCTGATTCTATAAACGATTCAGAGATCTGAATTATTGGGTTAGACATCAAATGGCCATGGGATTTTGATCCAGTGCTGGGAAACTTTGAAAATTACAGTCCCAGACATTACCTTGGAATGCCATCTTCTGGGACAGTTGTGAATTTGAAAGGCTTAGGTTTAATTTTAAAATTTTGAGTGAATTCTCCCACCTTGATGTCATGAGAGTAATGACAAGTGTGGTGACAAAATAAGGTGAGAAAGAAAAAAGTATAGATTTGCATCATTGCAAAAGAAGGTCTTGACTTGCCCTGAGCTTGGAAAGGTGAGTTCAAAGAGGTGACGACCTTATTTCAGTGCATTTGCAGTTCATTAAAAGCCCAATTTGACTTACATCGCTTTTCCAAAACATCTCTCCTCTACTACGAAACGTAGACAGTGAAAATTCCCAACAGAAAGGTCAGAGCCAGTTCCTGACAACTATAACTTAGTGAAGACCCATCCTGCCATCACCCAATGCACTTCACACATCGATGCTGACATGACGGATTGACGCTCATTAACTTTAGCAACAGGTTACAGAATGTCAGAGACTATCATCACTCAGACTGCCAGCTGCTTTCACACCAAATACAATTCGTGTGCTTTGAGTAAGTGGTGATGTGTGAACGTTAGAGGATCCACCACAGTCATTCAATCGCACTATATGGGGATGGTCACAGTCAGTTCAAGTGATGTAGTCTAGTGATTACAGGGAGGTCAGTTGAGGGATCAATCTGTGAGGGTGTGGCCAGCTTTTCTTTGCAATGAGACAAAGGGAGAGACTCAGTATGACAGAGAGGGACACATGAGCGGAAGGAGGTGATGATGAGCAGGAGAGTGTTATGGACCAGACCAGACCAGACCCTCTCAAAATATTTTAAGAAGGTAGCCTAGGCCCTAATTGTTTCTTACTTTAAAGACAGATGTAAAGTGCCATGTCCCTATTTACTGGTCAAACTACTTGATATTAAACAAAACATAATGTATTCAAATGCTATAGTTAAAATACAACAAAAGAAAGAAGAACTTAGAATAAATTAACTCGACTGAAAAACTTAACAAGACAATAGATACAACAACTATTATTAATTAACTGTTTCAATATAGTAATATTCCATAAACACACCTTTTGGCAAAAAGGCAAATTCAGGAAACAGATTTTGACTCACATGTGATCCAGCAACCTACGAAGAGAACCGCTAGCTTTTGGCTATTATCAAGAGATGGAGAAAATAGGTCCCACTTTTTCAACATCACAATAGCAACCGATGCTGAATCACAAAACTAAAAAACTAGAAATCCTGATTTGTGAGAGCTGGCCACACCCATCCAGGCTGCACGTATTATTCCAACTTTAAATAAAAACAAGGCCTCCCAAGTTGTTTAGTTTCTAGGTTCTCACTAGCCAATTCGGCACCTCTGCCTTAAAACTTTGCTTAATTGTAACCAGGACAAAACACACTTCCTAAAGCCACAGCATTGTCACAAGAAGTCATCAGGTGTTCCCAGTAAGTAAGCTGAAAATGCAGAAAGGGTTAGCAGTTTGGGAGGATGTGATGCTGTGAGCCCTTTGGGTGGAACACGATGCATGCAAGTAGTTCATGAGCCTTGGCAAATGCATGTGCCGTATCCTGAGTAAGAGGTAACAGAGAGAAGATGGTGGCATTTGATCTTGCAGAAATCTTTTCACTCCATACACAGCACTGACCCACACTGCTCTTTATGCCAAGGTTGGTTGGCTTTGTTATGGTGTTCCCCTTTGGGGGATGGGGGAGGTGAGCAAGGATAAGGATTCCCATCCTCTCCACCAGACAGCCCAGCAGCACCTTCAGATCTCTGTCCTGGAAGGAGCTTGTCTTTCCCCTTGAGACCATTTCCAGATCGAGCCCCTGCAGGTCTGAGAGATCAATGCTGATTGGGAGAGTCTGAAGTAGTGGCAGCTGGGCTTTTGGGGCAGGGGTGGGTGGTACAAGGAAACCAGGAGAAGATCTTACCTGGAGCACAGGAAGCACGATTTCATGAGAAATGCAGCCAACATCTCAGGAGTATAATTAGTGAGGAGAAACGTAGAAGACGATGTGAGGAAATTGATTGTGGGCCACTGTGAAACTCACTGGCCGTCACACTTTAAGGAGAAATCGTAGAATTTAGCCCGACTTCACTGTATTGGAAAGTACAGGATGTTCAAAGGGTGTACTTGACAAAAAGTTTGCAAAAAAGCAACAGATCAGTTCAAATCAGTGAGATTTTTTAAACAAATGCAGAGGAAGTTTCCTTGCTGGGTGTGAATCTGATTAGAATGTTTTTGCCTGGACAAAGAGTGCCCAGTGTTCCAGGTATTTCTGTGGGAGAATCGTAGTTACGTATGGCAGACTGTAAAACAACAGCCACATGTACCACTTTGAGGCCTTCCAGTGCCACCTTTCAGATTATGGTTTTGCTCTGTCACCATTAAATCTGGTGGCTTAATGGAATGAAATTCAGCACAGCTATTTCTCAGGGAGAAAATTCCTCAGTGTAAAATTCCTCAGTGGCTGTCAAGGTGAGTCACAGAGCATTTAAGTGCCTGACCAACACGAAGGAAAACTCAGTTCACAAAGTCTGCTGGGAATCCCCAAGCTAGAGGAAAGTATGGAAACTTAATAAATGTGCTGGGTCCTTAACAGCACTAACTGGCCTGCCCTCATGCAGTGCCCTTGTCATGTTGTGAAGTAATTTGATGTCCTTCCTTATGGCATTTATTTTGGATACTTCACAGCCTGGTCTACTCTCTTTTAAGGATGGGACATCCATAGTATCTATAGGATTTGTCTGTATCCTGCTTTGCAGAGCTTGCTGGAGCATCCATATGGCAGCAAAGTGGAAACAGTCTGTTGGTAAACATCTCTCCTTTTTGAATTGTTGCACACCCTTATCACACAGTTTCTTGGCTTCTATCAGAATTTTATCCAAGAACATTTGCATTTTGGGCCTGTGCTTCCCAAACTATAGCCCATCACGATGATGTTTGTGGTAATCATTCTTGTGGCTACCTCATTGATCATTTATATAGATTGTGCGCAATGAAGAATTAAATACTGGGAGGTCAAGGGTCATAAAGTCAGAGAGTCAAAGAGAGGTACAGCACGGAAACAGACCCTTTGGTCCAGCTCATCCATGCTGACCAAATATCCCAACCTAATCTAGTCCCATTTGCCAGCGCTTGGCCCACATCCCTCTAAACCCTTCCCATTCACATACCCATCTGGATGCCTTTTAAATGTTGCAATTGTACCAGCCTCCACCACTCCCTCCAGCAGCTCATTCCATACATCCACTACCCTCTGCATGAAAAAGTTGCCCCTTCGGTCCCTTTCATATCTTTCTCCTCTCACCGTAAGCCTATGCCCTCTCGGTCTGGACTCATCTACCCCAGCAAAAAGACTTTGTTCATTTATCCTATCCACGCCTCTCATGACTCTCTAAACCTCTATGAAGTCACCCCTCAGCCTTTAATGCTCCAGGGAAAACAGCCCCAGCCTATTCAGACTCTTCCCATAGCTCAAAACCTCCAACCCAGCAACGTCCCTGTAAATCTTCTCTCAACCCTTTCAATCCTCACAACATCCTTCCAATAAGAAGGAGATCAGAATTGCATGCAATATTTCAAAAGTGGTCCAACCAATGTCCAGCACAGCTGCAACATGACCCCCAACTCCTACAATCAACACTCTGATCAGTAAAGCATACCAAACACCCTCCCCATCATCCCATCTCCCCGTGACTCCATCTTCAAGGAGCTATGAACCTGCACTCCAAGATCTCTCTGCTCAGCAACACTCCCCAGGACCCTACCATTAAGTATATAAGTCCTGCTAAGGTTTGCTTTCCCAAAATGCAGCACCCTGTACCTATCCAAATTAAACTCCATCTGCCATTCCCCCAGCCCATTGGCCCATCTGACCAAGATCCCATTGTAATCTGAGGTAACCTTCTTTGCTGTCCAATACATCTCCAATTCCAGTGTCATCTGCACACTTACCAACCATACCCCCATGTTCATATCCAAATCATTTATATAAATGACTAAAAGTAGCAGACCCAGAACCGACCCCTGTGTCACTCCATCAATCCCAGGCCTCCAGTCTGAAAAACAACCCTCCACCACCACTGTCTGTCTTCTATCTTGGAGCCAGCTCTGTATCCAAATGGCTAACTCTCCCTGTATTTCGAACCTTGCTAACCAGACTTCCATGGGGAACCCCAACAAACATCCCACTGAAAACAACACAGACCACGTTCACCACTTCACCCCCATCTATCACCCCGTCATTTTCTCAAAAAACTCAATCAAGTTTGTGAGACATGACTTCCCACACACAAGCCATGTTGAATATCCTCAATCAGTCCTTGCCTTTCCAAATACATGTAAATCCCATCCCTCCGGATACCCTACAACAACTTGCCCACCACCAACATCAGGAACACTGGTCTACAGTCTCCTGGCCCATCCTCACCACCCCTCCAAAACAACGGTACCACGTCAGCCAATCTCCAGTCCTGTGGCTCCCCACCTATGACCATCAATGACACAAATATCTCACCTGTGACCATCAATGACACAAATATCTCAGCAAGGGGTCCATCAATCATCACCCTAGCCTCCCACAGAGTTGTAGGATACATCTGATCAGGTCCTGGGGATTTATCCACCCCCATGCATTTCAATACTTCCTCCTCTGTAATATGGACATTTTTCAAGATTTCACCATCTATTTCCCCACATTCTATATCTTCCATGTCCTTCTCCACTAGAAAAAGGGTTGGCCCACTCAAGAACATAGGAGGGAAGTTATGTGTGGAGTCAGAAAAAATGGGTGAGATTCTTAATGAGTACTTTGCTTTGGTATTCATCGAGGAGAGGAACACGATGGATGTTGAGGTTAGGGATAGATCTTTGATTACTTAGGTAAAGTTGGCATAAGGAGGCAAGAAGTGTTGGGTGTCTAAAAGGTATCAAGGTAGACAAGTCCCTAGGTCCGAATGGAATCCATCCCAGCTTACTGAGGGAAGCGAGAGAGGAAACAGCCGGGGCCCTAACAGCATCTTTGAACATGAGTGAGGTCGCAGAGGACTGGAGAATTGCCAATGCTGTGACCCCACCCTGGTTCAAGAAGGGTAGCAAGGACAATCCAGGCAACCACAAACTGGTGAATCTGACGCCAGTGCGAGAAAATACTGAGGGACAGGATCTATTTACACCTGGAAGAAAATGGGCTTATTAATGATAGGCAGCATGGTTCCATGCAGGGAAGGTCATTTCTCACCAACTTAATAGAATTCCCTGAGGAAGCAACAGTCAGTATTTACCGTGGGAAAGGATATGGAAGATATAGATTGTAGGGAAATAGATGGTGACATCTTGCAAAATGTCCACATTACAGAGGAGGAAGTGCTAGATGTCTTGAAATGGGTAAAGGTGAATAAATCCCCAGGACCTGATCAGGTGTACCCGAGAACTCTGTGGGAAACTAGAGAAGTGATTGCTGGGCCTTTTGCTGAGATATTTGTATCATCAATAGTTACAGGTGAGGTGCCGAAAGACTGGAGGTTGGCAAACATGGTTCTACTGTTTAAGAAGGGCATTAAAGACAAGCCAGGAAACTATAGACCGGTGAGCCTGAGCTCGGTGATGGGCAAGTTGTTGGAGGGATCCCTGAGGGACAGGATGTACATGTATTTGGAAAGGCAAAGACTGATTAGGGACAGTCAACATTGTTTTGTGCGTGGGGAATCATGTCTCACAAACTTGATTGAGTTTTTTGAGCAAGTAACAAAGATGATTGATGAGGGCAGAGCAGTAGATGTGATCTATATGGATTTCCGTAAGGCGTTCGACAAAGTTCCCCATGGGAGACTGATTAGCAAGGTTAGATCTCATGGAATACAGGGTAACTAGCCATTTGGATGCAGAACTGGCTCAAAGGTAGAAGACAGAGGGTGGTCGTGAAGGGTGTTTTTCAGACTGGAGGCCTTTGACCAATGGAATGCCACAAGGATTGCTGCTGGGTCCTCTACTTTTTGTCATTTACATAAATGATTTGTTTGTGAGCATATGAGGTACAGTTAGTAAGTTTGCAGATGACACCAAAATTGGAGCTGTAGTGGACAGTAAAGAGGTTTCCTCAGATTATAACAGGACCTTGATCAGATGGGCCAATGAGCTGAGAAGTGACAGATGGAGTTTAATTCAGATAAATGTGAGGTGCTGCATTTTGGGAAAGCAAATCTTAGCAGGACTTAATGGTAAGGCCCTAGGGAGTGTTGCTGAACAAAGAGACCTTGGAATGCAGGTTCATAGCTCCTTGAAAGTGGAGTCGCAGGTAGATAGGATAGTGAAGAAGGCGTTTGGTATGCTTTCCTTTATTGGTCAGAGTATTGAGTACAGGAGTTGGGAGGTCATGTTGCGGCTGTACAGGACATTGGTTAGGCCACTGTTAGAATATTGCTTGCAATTCTGGTCTCCTTCCTATCGGAATGATGTTGTGAAACTTGAAAGGGTTCAGAAAAGATTTATAAGGAATTTGCCAAGGTTGGAGGATTTGAGCTATAGGGAGAGGCTGATCAGGCTGGGGCTGTTTTCCCTGGAGCGTCGGAGGCTGAGGGGTGACCTTATAGAGGTTTACAAAATTATGAGGGGCATGAATAGAGTAAATAGGCAAAGTCTTTTCCCTTGGGTGGGGGAGTCCAGAACTAGAGGGCATAGGTTTAGGGTGAGAGGGGAAAGATATAAGAGACCTATAGGGCAACTGTTTCACACAGAGGGTGTTAAGTGTATGGATTGAGCTGCCAGAAGAAGTGGTGGAGGTTGGTACAATTGCAACATTTAAGAGGCATTTGCATGGGTATATGAATAGGAAGGGTTTGAAGGGATATGGGACGGGTGCTGGCAGGTGGGACTAGATTGGGTTGGGATATCTGGTTGGCATGGACGGGTTGGACAGTTTCCATGCTGTACATCTTTATCACTCTTATAGTCTCTAGTTCCACCAAATTGTACCAGATCTTATTACAGCCTTAATCCAATCCTGGACAAAACTGCTGAACTCCACATGAGAGGTTAAAGAGACTGGCTTTACCTTCAAGATTGTATGTAATGTCTAGTGAGGTGTGGCGTTTAGATCCCTTAGGATACTGAAGGAAAACCCCGCACTAGTTGGTGCAATACCTAGTACAAATGAAGATGCTTGTGGTTGTTCAGAGGTTGATCATTTCTGCCTCAGGACATTTTTAAGAGAGTTCCTCAGCATAATACCCTGAGCTCAGTATCAATTACTTCAGTAGCCAGCAACCTATGTTCTTTATCTGCTATGGCATGCAGGTGAGTTAAGCCGAGATACCGCACAATATGCTGGCCTTTCTAAGTCGGGCCCACCTGGATCTTAACATAGGAGAGAATTGATAAGATAACAGAAGATCTGTCGTTCATTAAGTGTCTGGCCTTCCTTGGCCATATCCCAGTAATATCAACCATCATAAATGTCCTCAATGTTTACCTCAGCTAATTTTGCATGCCTTTCCCTGTAGTCTAGACTATCCATTATCTCCTCTCTCTTGAACATATTCTGCAGCTGCATGTTCACATCTGAGGTGACAAAAAAGTTGTTACCGTTTCAATTCTTGACAGCTCAAGATTATTCACTATAGGGACATGGCACTTCCTCTTCTTCAACAGATGCTAAATGAGTGACAACTTATAGCAATGCAGGCAATAGAAATGGAATTGTCGGCTAACTGAATTGCTGCAAAATGTACCTTTCAGGAGAGCCTTTGTGGACTTAGAAATCAATTTGTCACATAATATATTAATATTGTCCAAGAAATGCATCAATACAGCAGAAAATAGATAGTGTCTCATGGCAAAGGTCAAAACCAACAGCATGACTTCTGCAGTAGTCTTTGGGGAGCCTGGGAAATATAATTTATTGAAGACTTCAGTAAAAACATTTCCTGCTGTTCCCTCTCTAGATGTAGCACTCCCTTCAGTGTCCAAATTGCTTTCTTGTGCAACATCTGCAAAAGAGATCAGTGAGACACCAGGGTTATGCCCTGGCTAACAGAGGATAGTAATGCGGAACGTAGGCAGCAATCACAGAGGATTTCTGCTAGCATTTTCCATCGGTTCTCGTCAACGCCGATCACCATGTGTAACCACTGTGCAGATCTGTGAGAGGTCAAATTGTATGCTGGCATGCACTATTGATGCCTGGGCATATGTGAATGCTTCCAGTTGCTGCAATGTGATGAATTATGGAATGTCATACCTGCATAATCATCTTCACACCCAGGGGCAACTGCAGCCACCCCAGGATCCTATACACTCATTTTGGCTGCTTCCTGTTGAAGGAGAGAATCAAAGCATAATAAGAGATGACTACTTAGCAGATGATGACATGAAGTGCACTCTTGCATATGAAGGTCTCAGCCTTATTGAAGGAAAAGGGAATATAACTTAATGTGGCCTCCTTTACCTTTTGCAAAGGCTCAGCATCCAGTTGCTCCCCCATTCTTCCTGCTGTCAGACACTTGTTGAGATGGGACAGCATGGCTCTGAAAATGAATCGCTCCATGCTGGTTTATCACTACTGGGAGCCTGACTGCACTGACCCTGTACTGCTTTTGAGGTTGCCACTGGGTGTCCATTGGTCCCTTATCTGTAATGTCCCCACACCACTGTATCTTTTTGTTCTCTGTAGGTTTCATCCAGTTTGGAACCATTCTCACTGCTGACATTTGCCTGAGTCTGCAGCCAAGGGGTTAGCATGCTTTGTCGCCTGTAAAAAGTTGCTCGGGGAACTGGCTTTTTGAAGCCTGGCTCAGTGCAGACCTTGTAACTGCACACAGGATGCTTTGGAACTAGTTGTATAAGTGATGGTGACCATGTTTGCAGAGGACAAAACAGTGCAGAGTTGTGCCAAGATGCCTGTTCAAGATGTGGCAGAAACAAAAACAACGCTCTATTCAGAGTGGTCCAGCACTCTGCTCAATTGCAGTCTGTATGCTCAAGGAATTACGACATGACTCACTTTCACTGCTGCTATAGCTCAAACTGTGACCTCCTGCAGTGACTCCCCACCCTCACAGGCCCTCCATGTACTCTGTGGAAAGGTAATTGCATTAATCGGTATGTCAAGCTGAACTTGGCTGTGATCCGAGTATCTGCTTAAAGGCAAAGGAGTTGCAGCCTACTCCATGGGGAGATTGCTTCAAGTTATCTATTGCCCATGCTGGGCACCCAGGTGGCATTGAATTTTCACTACCCACTTCTAATTATCAACTCACTGAAAGTACTTTTTGAGTATCTTCTTGAGATGGGCATATCTGGATTTTAAACCACCGTGATCCACTTTGAAATTAAGTGACATTGTGATTTGAGCAGCTTTTTGTTTTAACAGTAGAATGGCTTCTCAATTATTTTTGAAGAAACTGTGTAATATGAAAATATAATATTTGAAGATCACTGTGATTGTAGAAAGTACCACGGTACTACACCCTGGATGATGAAATACAAACCTCAACAAGCAGCCCTTCCAACTAACTTTATCAATCAATCCAACCAATATTTCCTGCAGAAGTCAACTTATCATGCCTGTGTAGTCTCCTCGTGTCTGACTTCCATGTTTTGCCTGACCTAATATAACATGGGTTCACTGCCACTGTGACGCTTCTAAATCTTGATAATTTGTTGAAACCCAAATTGTTGGACTGCCATGAGTCACTATAAACCCCTTTTAGCACCAGTACCTGCAGCCATGATAGCTGCAATCTGCGCTTGAATTCATGTGAGCTTCTGATACTGTATTCAATGTTATGCTCACCCCCTGAAAAGGATCCGCAGACTGGCTACCCCAGATCATTAGGATCATTAGTGAGGAGGGTGCCTCTTTTTCTTTATTTGCCTTACCCCCACGCACCCCACCACCTCCTGCCCATCAAATGTTTGCAACGAAATTAATTTAAAACTGATGCTTTGTGAATACATTTGTTCCATACTTAAATAAACTTATGTTTTAAAAAGTGCCAATTTTTTAACCAAGCTTTCTTGAGCTATCAAGAATGAGTTCATCAATTACCATATATGAGGAGAATTAGTATCAAAGCACAGACCATATGGATTAGAAATAAGAGGTTAGTCCAAGAAGCTAAAAGTTCAAAAAACAGATTTGCAAATCAGTCACTGGATTGTTCACAAATTGTACATTGTGGTCATTGTAGTGGGGTTTACTAGCAACATTGACATTGAGAGTTGAACAGTCAATTTCAGCATGCTTAATTCACAAGTTGGATGAGGTTTTGTTGTTCTGATTCCTTTTAATTGTGACTGAACTCCAGGGTTTAAGATGAGAGAGTTCTTCTGTCGTCCTATTCCTTTTACCTTGTTAGCTTCTACCCCTCAGACTGAGAAAATCCCTTTTCTGGATTAATGGTGCTGGAAGAGCACAGCAGTTCACGCAGCATCCAAAGTGCAGCGAAATCGATGTTTCGGGCAAAAGCCCTTCATCAGGAATAAAGGCAGTGAGCGTGGAGAGATTATCTTTCCACGCGTTAGGCTCACTGCTTTTATTCCTGATGAAGGGCTTTTGCCCGAAACGTCGATTTCGCTGCACTTTGGATGCTGCCTGAACTGCTGTGCTCTTCCAGCACCACTAATCCAGAATCTGGTTTCCAGCATCTGCAGTCATTGTTTTTACCTGAGAGAATCCTTTATCTGCATAACAGAGGAAAGGGGTTACTTTAAACAACGTTAATTTTTAAACAACATTAATTCTCTTTACCAGGCTAATACTCGCAGGTACGTTAACTCATTGGCATACGTGAGGTCATTTAAAGAAGCTTCTGAAGGGGCTGCCTTCAACACAAAATGTGTCCGCAATTTGGGACATAATCTGCGGGACAAGGCATGCTGTTGAGCAGAGAGTCATCAGCCCCTCATTACTTTTGTAGTCACCAGAGATCACAGACCAGTCTGTTTTGACTTTCTTCTTCCCCTTTGAAGGATTGCTGTTTGTCGTTCCCTTCATATCATTTGGTTTGACATTCCATGGATTTCTATCTCCATGCAGCCACTTATTTTAAATTAACAGCTATCATTCCTCATTTAAAAACTGATTTTAGAGTGAAAAATTTAAATGTCCACAGTACTTCATTGTTTTGACTTGTGGGTATTACGTCTTCTGGTTATACTGTACTGGAAGCTGAGATTTGCTGTTCAATTGTATACTGTGTAGTGCAAGTATTTTCATGGAGTTGGTCACTCTTTCCAGACTAAAATGAATGGTTTCCAGCTCTGTGCAAAGTTCGGTGCCAAACTCATACCAAGTTCAGCTCCTCCATCCTCGTTGACAATGCTCACAGATCATTTGGCAGAGCATCCAATGCATTATACATTCCTGTCTGTAGGCTCATCAGCCTTTTCTATAGGTCATCCTTCCAACTTCCGATGTTTCCTTCACTGCAGACCTCATACATGACCTCTGCAGTAACAACCTGACAGCAGTGTTACCCTCTCCTCTTGGCCTAACTGCAGGCCCCTCATGCCCAATGGATTACCACTCAGACATCCTGCTCCTAAACATGCATACTCTTTTCACTCTAGCATTGTATTCACTCTTGTTACTGGTCAGTAAATATTCCAATGCATTTTATGTTCCAGGCTGGCTGAGCATGTAGATATACAAAGGGATCTGGATGTCTGCATCACTAAGTCACAAATTACAAATTTGTGCAATTACAAGTGGTATGTTAACCTTTATCACAAAAGATTTGAGTACAGAAGTAATAAAGGCATCCTTCAATTGCTTAGAATATCAGTTAGACCACATCTAAAGTACCATGTGCAGATTTGGTCTCCTTACCTCAAGATGCATATTACATCATAGATTGAATGCAATAAATGTTCACCAAATTTATGTTCTGAGGAAAGGCCACTTGACCCGAAACCTTAACTCTGTTTTCTATCCACAGATGCTGCTAGACCTGCTGAGCTTTTCCAGCAATTTCTGTTTTTGTTTCTGATTTACGGCATCCACAATTCTTTCAGTTTTCACCAGATTTTCTCCTGGGCTGGTCAGACTATCTAAAGAAGAGAGCTTGGGCACATTGTATTCTCTCGGATTGGAAGAATAAGAGGTGACTGCTTTGAAACCTAAGCGATAGACAGAGCAGAATGAAAGAAGCTGTTGAACACAACTCCAAAATCAGGGAGCAAACCTGATAGCCTGAATGGATCACTCTGTGTTTCTATGAGATCCTAAGGTGATTTGTTAGATAGATTGGGTAATCAAAGGATATTTCCTCTATGGGAGAGAGTAGAACTAGGGGGCAGACTAAAAATAAGAGGCTCCTTTTTAAAGAAAAACAAGGAACTGTGATTGCTGGCAATTTGAAACAGAAACACAAAGAGCTGGAGAAAATCAATGAGTCTCACAGCATCTTTGAAGTGAAAGAACTGAAGAAGGGTCACTGGACTCAAAACTTTAATGCTGGCTTTCTCTCCACAGATGCTGCCAGACCTGCTGAACTTCTCCAGAATTTTCTGTTTTTGTTTTAGATTTCTTTTTAAGATGGAAATGAGGACGCTCTTCTTTCTCTCAGAGGGTCATTAGTATGTTGAATTCTTTTGCTTACAAAGTAGTGGAGGCTGAGTCAATGAATTTGTTTTAGCCGAGTTAAGTAGATTTTTGATATACAAGGATAAGGTTTAAGAGGGCAAACGGTAAAGTGGCCGCAACTAAATCAGCTACAAATGATGAAGCAGGCTCCAAAGGCAAGATTCCTGTGTTCTTACGAGCATTGATGTGGACTACTGTCAGAAGGCCTACTGTTTGATTACTTAGAGAAGACCCAGTAGGAGTCATTAATTCCTGCCTGAGAGCTTCATTTAAAAATCCTTTATGCTGATGCTGATTTTAAATGGACTTCATCCTCTTGCTTCTCTACAGTAGGTTCTTCATTACAGATCATCCTATTTTCCTGTACAACAATGAAGTTCTCACCTAGAGTGTGGCTGCGTAAGCTGCAATATGTGAAAGTTAGTCATTATCATGAAAGGGTCGGTGACAGGTAGAAGTTCCACCTTAACCCTCCTTCTGCTGCAATGTCATCTTAAAGGGAAAGAAAAGATTGCGGATCCAATATTACTGGAAGGACACTCTGATGTACTTCTTTCATATTGTTCAATATCTGCAAGAAAAATAATTGATGCTTGGAAGCAAAAACTGTAAATTGCCTTTTTGCGATAATCAATTCTAAGCTGCTAATAGCTGTGCTGCAAGATATGTGTATGAGGTTGTAACACCAAGTGTGCAATGGTGAGGGCAATGCTATGAATGTGCAGTGTAAGTCACTATTGATTGAGATTATTGGTACTTAAATTAAGACAGTGGTGCATTGAATACATGTGAGGTAAAGGTTCTATTGTGAGGACACAACAGTTGAAGACACATTCACTGATTTTGGCTAGTACTGAGGTCATTGAACATCTGGTGGTATTGCATGTGATCTTCAGGGTTACACTGCTGATCCTGACAATGTTATATATTTGTCAGCTCCCTGTGTATCTTTGATGTCTTATTTGTCGCAGAACAATGCAGAGATGGTAATTGTTCTAAATCCACAATCCACAATACTTTAAAATATCTCAGAACTAACAGTATTTATATATAACAAGATGACCAAGCTTTTCTATGGAACATTTTCAGTTTTCTTTTGAGTTCCATGCACATACTTACGCACTCAAGGACAACTACACAAATCAATGGATAAAATAATATAGTCAAACACAGGTGCATCAAACTATTGAACACTGTAGACAGTGACAGCTAACTGTTCCCATTATGTTAGAAGTGTCTGTCTTAAGGAGCTTCTGTTTCCTAATGGATAAATGATCTCTCTTTCCCTGTCCATTAGCTTCCACTGCTGTGTCACAGAACCTTGGAGAATGCTTTCTGTCATCCAGTGCCATTGTTTGTTTCCTTCTCAGAGTAAGCTGTCTTCCAATTCTAATCAAAATGTGCTTTCCTTTTAAGAGGCACAGATTGACTTCAGGTACCACAAGTAATCTTGAAATTATATCATCCTCTCAAGATTTCGTACTCCAGACTGAGACATGCAGCCACTCAACAGTGTACTCAATTTTGACTAAATCCTTTAAATTAACAAAAAATACAACATTGGCATGCTGCCGGCATCAGAAGAAATGCATGTGAGACAATTATAAATTTCAGTTCCCGTATATTTTCAAGTCTTATCAAATTATATGTTTTAGTGATTAATCTATCCTGCACTTGATTTATCCTATAAAATATTCATAGTGTATACTCTATCCTCTCTTTAAGGAACATTGAGATACTATTCAGCCACAAAAAACATGTAGTATCTGAAATAAGTTCTAAACCGCAATATTTAAGTAGCTATTTATGATGTCCTATTTCAACATTTTTTATGAGGATGAATCATCTGATGAATATGGATTCAGATGATTGAAGATTTGTAGCGAAGAGTCCAGCTGAAAGCTTGATTTAAAATGAAGAAGCACGTTAATATTTCTATGCCATTTTTTTCTCATGCTGTCATGACAATGTCAATCTAAACTGCACCCTGACAAAATGCAGCTTCATCATGTGTGACTCCAGGCAGTGAATGTTAGTGGACCATTTATCTTTTAGGGTATAACAGGTGAGCCTGGTCACACTCAATGTCAAGCCTCCCAGCAGGGACCTCCGGATAGATGGAACTTGGATTGATTTTCTACCTACCAGCACAGCTGAGCAGTTACACTTCCCATCTTTTCACTGGAAACCATTTCTAAATACAAATACGATGAATTTCTAAACCAACAGGAGTTCTGCCTATTTTCTGACACCAACTATTCAATGTATGTCACAACAGCAAACAGATGGTATAAGCAAAATCCATGGTTCACTGCCTCGGCTCACATGTGAAGAATAATCAGTTGGACAGTGTATGTCTTTCAGCAAGTGTCAGCCTTGGTTCAGTAATAGCACCTGAGTTAAAAGATCGAAAGTTTAAGTCTTCTCCCAAACATGTGAATAGCCAATCTTAGGCAGTCAGCTGTGTCTCGGTTGTACTTCTTGGGCCTTTCAATTAGAAGACTGAAGGTTCATATTCCAATCTCGAGACTAACATCACTTTTTTACTGAAGGTATCCAGCTTGTTGGCAGTCTGCGTTTTCAAAAGTGGCTGTAAAAGATCCCATTGTGTTGCAGTATTTGAAGGAGATCTAGCCAATATTTTATCCTCCCGCCAACAGATTATATGGTATTGTTAGTTGTGGAGCATAGCTGTTTATCATTTGGCCTCTATGTTATCCATATTGCAACAGTGACTACATTTCAAAAGTACTTAATTCCTTGTCAAGTATGATAATTGCAACTCATGTCCTTTTCACTAAACTTTCAGTGTGGTGCTGAGGGATTAATACAGTGCCTAATTGTTCATCACTGTCTTTAGGATTTGATAGTAAAGCAAGATACCTATCTTTACAGGTGAATGTAAAATAATCCGATTTTACGGGAGTTATCACAGTGTCTTGTTTGACATTTATTCTTCAAACAATACTAGAGCACATTATTTAATTTTCTAAGTTATTTGATGGCCTTTACTGTTTTCATTGTGCCATGTTTGATGACAAAATAGCTATAATTATACTTACACCTTGACATTAACATTGCTACAAAAGTATCAACTATTTTCTTTAGAGATGCAGCCCAGATGAAGAATTAAAAGAGATAGCAAGGGAAAATGTAGAATAGTTACAGTTGTAAAATATGTTAGCCTTTCTGAGCTGTACAAAGTTAAAAAGCACACAACACCAGGTTATAGTCCAACAGGTTTAATTGGAAGCACAATAGCTTTTGGAGCAATGCTCCTTCATCACCTGATGAATGAGCAGTGCTCCAAAAGCTATTGTGCTTCCAATTAAACCTGTTGGACTATAACCTGGTGTTGTGTGATTTTGAACTTTGTACACCCCAGTCCAACACCAGCATCTCCAAATCATTTCTGAGCTGTGACATCCTAGACACATTTTACTTAGATGGCTTTATTTCCTGGTATAAAATATGTTCTCTAAATGTGATGTGTAGCTCCGGTTTTCTGCTGAATTGAAATCTTGAGTGAAAAGTTGGTGAAAGGACATGTCTACTGCAATTGAAATGAGCTGGCCCCTTGTTTTGTTGATTGTCAGCTTAATCTTCATGCTGGAGGTGGTCTCTGGGCAATTTTTTCCCCGTTCTAATTAAGAGCTTACAATCTGGAATTTGGGTAGGTTTCATGCTTCTTCAAGAGTTAAATACCTCGAGGCTTTCTCAGTTGAAGAATGCCAGTGAACATGGATATTCATGAAATGAAGGCATTTTCGCAGCTTCCAGAAAAGCAAGTACTCACATCAACAATGTAATGTCAATGGATCTGAGCAAGATTGACATTCAGTAGATGAAATTCTTACCTGTTACAAATATGTCCTTTGATTAAAGAACCTTGGTGCATTATATCTATAACTCAGTGGTCATGGGGGAGTTTTGTCATTTTGTCAAATTGTAGAGCCCTGCTATGTCTTTGTCATTTTCCAGTGGAGAGTTGGCTTGTTGGAGTAAATGATGCATCCATGACTTGTTTAATGCACACAGCTATTTGTTATTATCACAGGGGTAGCCTGGAATAGCCGCTATGTATCAGAAATTCAGGGTAGTTTTTTCCGTATGCAGTAGTTGGAAATGAGGCGTCCATTGAAATCTTCTTTAACATCCATGGTTTATTCATTCCTTGGTATTCCGCACTTCAAGTTTTTAATTAATCATTTGGTAGTCATTTAGAATTTGAAATTGCAGAGAAAAAGACACACTTTTTTAAAGTTGTTCAGCTAGAGTCAAGGTATGTGCAAAGGGAGATTCAGCTGGCATCTGTAGCTAAATGGCCTGTGCAATAGTGGCCAGTTGTCATTAACAAAGGTCTTCTGCTTGGCAATAACTATGTGATTGACTAGGGTGGCATGGTGGCTCAATGGTTAGCATTGCTGCCTCAGAATACCAGAGACCTGAGTTCAATTCCAACCTCAAGCAATTTGCACATTCTCGCCGTGTCTGCATGGGTTTCCTTCCACAATCCATAGATGTGCAGGTCAGGTGAATTGGCCATGTTAAATTGTTAGGTACATTTGTCAGGGGTAAATGTAGGAGAATGGGTCTGGACTCTTTGGACTTGTTGGGCCAAAGGGCCTGCTTCTGTACTGTAGGGAATCTAATCTAGTGACTGCTAGGGAGCTTGACAGTGAATGCTATCTCAGTAAGTCGTAATATGTTAAGTAAGCTGAATATGAAAAGAATTATACTGACAAACAATTTAAGATTGGTAGTCAGGCACATAATGTGGTTCACTTGCATGCACTGGACGCTACATATCTTAATACACAATGTCCTTTTTTAGCAGAACGAAGCAATGTATATACACACACTGCACCTGTTTCAATTCAATAAAATAGATGACATCTTTTCTCTGGTTAATTTCTCAAGGCAATTCCTTGATCAGTCAACCTGCCTGGTTTAAATTTTAACCGATGCTTGGTAGTTAACTATCCGACCTCATTAATTGGTTCATTCTCCATGGTAACACCTCCCCCAAACAAAGTCTTGCCAATCAACCAGAATGTCAACAACTCAGAAGCTTTTTTTCCCATTTAAGTGATAGATCCCATATAGAATGGGCCACATGTGCTATGTGCCAAGACTGACACTGGTATAAGTGCATAAGTCTTTACACATCTTTCATGAGATCTACTCAGGAAAGTAGCACAACATGATGCCGTCTATGCATGATACACTTTCTGAGCAATTATACAAGACATTCTGGCAACAGACTAATTCACTAAGCTTCCTTTTCTAAGTGAGTTTTGAGAAGATTTGTAGCTCAGATTGGGGTTCTGGATCTAGGTTTGCCCACTGAGCTGGAAGGTTCATTTTCAGACATTTTGTCACCATACTAGGTAATATCTTCAGTGATCCTCTGGACGAAGCATTGCTGATGCTTCCTGCTTTCTATTTATATGTTTGGTTTCTTTGGATTGTTGATATAATTTCCATTTCTTTTTCTCAGGGGTGGTAAATGGTGTCCAAGTCAATGTGTTTGTTGATAGAACTCCGGTTAGAATGCCATGCTTCCAGGAATTCTCATGTGAGTCTCTGTTTGGCTTGTCCTAGGATGAATGCGTTGTCCCTGTCAAAGTGGTGTCCTTCCTCATCTGTATTTAAGGATATTAGTGAGAGAAGGTAATGTTGTTTTGGGCTAGTTGATGTTCGTGTATCCTGGTGACTAGTTTTCTGCCTGTTTGTCCAATGTAGTTTTTGTTACAGTGCTTGCATGGTATTTTGTAAATGACATTAGTTTTGTTGTTGTCTGTATAGGGTCTTTCAAGTTCATTAGCTGTTGTTTTAGTGTGTTGGTGGGTGTGTGGGTTACTATGATGTCTATAAAGACAACAAGCATAACTAATGTCATTTACAAAATACCATGCAAGAACTGTAACAAACAGGCAGAAAACTAGCCACCAGGATACATGAAAACCAACTAGTCACAAAATGGCATGACACTTTCTCACTATTATCCTTATATGAGGAAGGACACCACTTCGACAGGGACAACACATCCCACCAAGGGAGGGAGTTCCTAGATATTCTTACAGAGCATGGGTTTGTGGAAAAACACTATGTTGTTGTATTTGGCCTCGGTCATACGTTTTTAAGAATAATAGTCAAGTCCTCCAAAGAAACAGATCCATGCTATCACTGCTCATGTCAGTATCTTTCATGCCCCCAAGAATCTATCCTAGGTGTCCTCCTGTTTCACATTGATATGCTGCTTCTTAACCACATTATTATAAAAAAGATATATTGTCAACACTTAACTCTACCTAACCACAATCTCTCTTGACTGCTGCACTGTTGCTAATTAATGATCTGTCTGACTTTCAAGATTGGGAGAAAGTGAGGACTGCAGATGCTGGTGATCAGAGTCAAAAAGTCTGGAGCTGAAAAAGCACAGCCTGTCAGGCAGCATCCTAATGAAGGGCTTTTGCCTAAAATGTCATTTCCCCTGCTTCTCAGATACTGCCTGACTGTGTTTTTCCAGCCCCACACTTTTTGACTCTGACTTTCAAGAGCAGAAATTTTCGCCAGTTAAATATTGAGAAAACTGATGTGCCATTCCAAACTCTGTTCACTAGCTATGGTTCATCTCTCTCCCTCTTTCTCTCTAGCAACTATTTGAGACCAAAACAGATTGTTTGCAACTTTGACCTCATATTTGACCCCAAGAAGAGCTTTCAACCACATACTCATGCATTGCTCAGACCATCTTTTTCCAAAGATCCAATTTTATCCGCTACAGTTAATCTGCTGCTGAAAAAGGCAGAGTTTTGAGAGTACTCAGCGGCCCCAGAGTTCTTTGCAAGTGGTAAGGCAAAATGAACAAAAGAAGCAATCAAAACTAAAACTGGATATATAGATTGTACAAACACTGCATTAATGACAATGCTTGTAAGAAAGCTATAGTGCACATTAAATGCCAACACGGTGACAAAGTTACAAATAGCTACCTCCTCACCATGTGCAATTCACAAAAAGAGAAGCTAAGAATAATTGACGGTGCTAATGTATAGTCCTGCATGATATGAATTGGGGGTCAGTTTAGCTCAGTTGGCTGGATGGTTGGCTTACGATGCAAGGTGGTGCCAACAGCAGGAGTTTGTTTCCTGCAATATACAAGTAATCTGTGATCATTGGTAACACATTTTAAAGCTGAAAATGTGTTGCTGGAAAAGCGCAGCAGGTCAGGCAGCATCCAAGGAACAGGAGATTCGACGTTTCGGGCATAAGCCCTTCTTCAGGATATGTGTAAGTTTATTTCAAAGGTGTGGCCATTGTCATTTCCAGCTGTAATTTCACTAACTTAGTGAATAAGACTTAGTATGAATTCATACTAATCAATATCGTAAGCTAAAAGGATGATTCCTTGTCCCTTATATCTCTCTCTGAGGGTTGATTTGCTTACTGGGCTGGATGACTAGTATCTGGGGTAGAATAAAATGAACAATGGACATTCAAATCCTGCACATAAAGGATTGAATTTTTGCTTTGCTATGCTTAATGCAGACAAGTATCCTTCAAATTGTATAACCACACGGAACTCTGCAACAGACAGACATGTCTGTGGTCCCCATAGATTATGCCTAAAATCACAGTTCTTTTTAATAATAATAAATACATGTTAATTTAGAGTCATAAAATCATTTAGCATGGAAACAGACCTTTTGGTACAAATCATTCATGCCGACCAAGTTTCTCAAACTAAACTAGTGCCACTTGCCTGTGTTTGGCCCCTATCCCTCAATCATGTGTATGTCCAATGTTGTTTAAATTTTGTAACTGTGCCTGTATCTACCACTTCCTCTGGCAGTACATTCTACATATGACCCTCAAGTCCCTTTTAAATCTTTCTCCTCTCACCTTTTGAATTCCCCCACTCTTGTTAGATTATAAAGACCAAGTTGCGTTTTAAATCACCCGTGGTGAAATTTCTTGCTACTGTAATAGCATGAGCTAATCACGTCACTTATGCAGGCGATCATCATACGTGTTCCCTGTAAATATCAATGTCAATGTGGTCTGTAAATATCCCTACAGAAATCCTCAAATAGCAGAAACAATGTTGTCAGTCATTTTCTGGAATGAATATGGCTTTTTAACCACATGTTGAGACTCTCCTCTTCCCAAACCCATGGAAATTGACCATCAATGATTAGTGAGGAAATGACTGTGAGTAGGACACTGGAGGGTTCCCAGGCGGAAGATGAGGCGCTCTTCCTCCAACCGTCGTGTTGTTATGTTCTGGCGATGGAGGAGTCCAAGGATCTGCATGTCTTCGGTGGAGTGGGTGGGAGAGTTAAAGTGTTGAGCCACGGGGTGGTTGGGTTGGTTGGTCCGGGTGTCCCAGAGGTGTTCCTTGAAGCGTTCTGCAAGCAGGTGGCCTGTCTCCCCAATATAGAGGAGGCCACATCGGGTGCAGCGGATGCAATAGATGATGTGTGTGGAGGTGCAGGTGAATTTGTGGCGGATATGGAAGGATCCCTTGGGGCCTTGGAGAGAAGTAAGGGAGGAGGTGTGGGCGCAAGTTTTACATTTCCTGCAGTTGCAGGGGAAGGTGCCGGGAGTGGAGGTTGGGTTGGTGGGGGGTGTGGACCTGACGAGGGAGTCACGAAGGGAGTGGTCTTTGCGGAACGCTGATAGGGGAGGGGAGGGAAATATATCCCTGGTGGTGGGGTCCGTTTGGAGTTGGCGGAAATGACGGCGGATGATACGCTGTATACGGAGGTTGGTGGGGTGGTAGGTGAGAACCAGTGGGGTTTTGTCTTGGTGGCGGTTGGAGGGGCGGGGCTCAAGGGCGGAGGAGTGGGAAGTGGAGGAGATGTGGTGGAGTGCATCGTCAATCACGTCTGGGGGGAATCTGCGGTCCTTGAAGAAGGAGGCCATCTGGGCTGGTATTGGAACTGGTCCTCCTGGGAGCAGATGCGGCGGAGACGAAGAAATTGGGAATATGGGATGGAGTTTTTACAGGGGGCAGGGTGGGAGGAGGTGTAGTCCAGGTAGCTGTGGGAGTCAGTCGGTTTATAGTAGATGTCTGTGTTGAGTTGGTCGCCCGAGATAGAAATGGAAAGGTCTAGGAAGGGGAGGGAGGAGTCTGAGACAGTCCAGGTGAATTTGAGGTTGGGATGGAAGGTGTTAACCTACTGTTAGTTCTTGGATTATGCCACTCTCCAGTGATAGGTCACTGAAAAAACGCAACTTCCAGCTTAGGAGCAAAGATCAGTTTATGTGAATTAAAGCTGAAAGAGAAAATAAAATGTTTGAAAGTATGACTTTCTCTGTACATACAACAATGTGCTTCTGTGAAAGTATAGTCTTTGTTGCTTTTTTATTCAAGGTTGTTTGAGTTTTGAACCATTAAAAGAAAAAACAAGGAAAATTTTCTGATTTATAGCTGTCTTGGGCATCCATTATCACAAAGGTGATTCCTTAAACCAACACTCCCCATCCAGGGACTGATAATTGTAGGGAAACTGTAGACCCAGAATTGCAAGTGACAATTTTCAATACCATAGTTTTAATGATGGGCAAATTGTTAGCCTCAGTATAACATAATTGTGTTCAAGAGCTCTTTCGGTGCTGTGCATCAAGAAATTAGTCCCAGACCATGTGTATAATTACAAAGAAACTTAGAATTTTTATAGTCTTGTATGTGACAAATGATGGCTTCTATCTTGATATAATCAGCATTGGCATGTCAAAAGAATTGGTGAGGTGATAATTTAAGTTTTTCTGTTGTTATAAACCACTGAGAGAATTAATGATCTTTCGCAGCATTGCCCATTTAAGCTCTGTATCCTAAAATCCTAGCCTCTTTCGATTCAGATAGAAATTACACAAATATATCAACTAACTAAGAATGCCTTTCTTGTAAACCCAGCAAGTGATAGATACTGCAACCTGCCTCCCGCCATCCTGAGGAAATCCAATGATCACTGTTTAACACTGTAATGTGGAAATAGAATTCTTTAATACCATATATTTTCTATTGCAACAAACAATGTCAAATTCAAAGACTGAAACATTCTACAGCTTAAAGTATCTAATGCTAATATCAAACAACAGAACGTGAGATAGATGCTAAAGGAAAATTCTTATATTTTTATTACTTTTCACTGCCTACTTTATCTACAGTCTCAAGGCAGCACCTTCTTACCTCAGCACGCACACGCACGCATACACACACACACACACACACACACACACACTGCACACATACACAAATGCACTTATGCACAGACACACGTGGGCAGACATAATATTTAAAATCTGATTGAAGATTTGTAGCTCGGGTATCCGTTGTTGTGGTTCTGCTCGCCGAGCTGGAAGTTTTTGCTGCAAACGTTTCGTTCCCTGGCTAGGGAACATCATCAGTGCTGTTGGAGCCTCGTGTGAAGCGCTGCTTTGATGTTTCTTCCGGTATTTATATTGGTTTGTTCTTGCCGCTTCCGGGTGTCAGTTTCAGCTGCAGTGATTTGTATGTGGGGTCCAGGTCGATGTGTCTGTTGATGCATGTTCTTGCCG
Organism: Hemiscyllium ocellatum; assembly: GCF_020745735.1. Taxonomy (NCBI): domain Eukaryota; kingdom Metazoa; phylum Chordata; class Chondrichthyes; order Orectolobiformes; family Hemiscylliidae; genus Hemiscyllium; species Hemiscyllium ocellatum. The sequence goes on along the minus strand of NC_083411.1, from coordinate 53,106,586 downwards.
TTTCTGGGTGTCAGTTTCAGCTCTAGTGGTTTGTATATGGTGTCCAGGTCAATGTGTCTGTTGATGGAGTTTGGGGATGAATGCCATGCTTCTAGGAATTCTCTGGCTGTTCTCTGTCTGGCTTGTCCTATGATAGTGGTGTTTTCCCAGTCAAAGTCCCATTCCTAGACGTGTTAGTAGAGAGAACACCCAACGGAGAATTCACCACAAGGGTACACAGGAAACCAACACACACAGACCAAGTCTTAAACTATGAAAGTAACCACCCCAACACACACAAACGAAGCTGCATCAGGACACTATTCAAAAGGGCCACAACACACTGCAGTACACCAGAACTGCGAAAAGAGGAAGAGGAACATCTATACAAGGTATTCGCCAAAAACGGATACCCACGCAACTTTATCACCAGATGCCTAAGGGATAGACCGAGGAACGAGGACATGCCACAACCAAAAGGACTAGCCACTCTACCATACGTCAGGAGCGTCTCAGAACTGACAGCCAGACTACTGCGACCCTTAGGACTCATAACATCCACGCTCAGACAACAACTCACTAGAACAAAGGACCCAATACCCAGCATGAGCCAAACTAACGTAGTTTACAAAATACCATGCAAGGACTGCACAAAACACAATATAGGACAAACAGGAAGACAGCTAACAATCCGCATCCATGAACATCAGCTAGCCACAAAACGACACGACCAGCTATCTCTAGTAGCCATACACTCAGACAACCAGCAACATGAATTTGACTGGGAAAACACCACTATCATAGGACAAGCCAGACAGAGAACAGCCAGAGAATTCCTAGAAGCATGGCATTCATCCCCAAACTCCATCAACAGACACATTGACCTGGACACCATATACAAACCACTAGAGCTGAAACTGACACCCGGAAATGGCAAGAACATCCATCAACAGACACATCGACCTGGACCCCACATACAAATCACTGCAGCTGAAACTGACACCCGAAGCGGCAAGAACAAACCAATATAAATACCGGAAGAAACATCAAAGCAGCGCTTCACACGAGGCTCCAACAGCACTGATGATGTTCCCTAGCCAGGGAACGAAACGTTTGCAGCAAAAACTTCCAGCTCGGCGAGCAGAACCACAACAGACATAATATTTTCATTTCGAGAGCTCTCTGGAGAAGATTGCTTATTTGGTATCAACTCATATCAAATTATATGGAATTTTGTAGCATGGCCTGGTCCTCTGTATCTGGCTCCATTTCCATTAAATCTGATTGGACCTTTTTATTGGCACAGGTGGAAATGGATGTTAATGGACCAATAGGCTTAGTTTCCAACAAGGCAGGTTCATTTTCGATACTTGTCAAAGAAGAAAGAGCATTCCATCGATGCATTTTTGTCTTAACATGTTTCTTTTCATTACAACGCATACGATCTCCATGTTTGTTTGAATGACGCTGCAATTGAACAGCTTTTACATCATATACGTCATCAGATGCAAAATGTCTTTTTCCTGTGGTTGTGTATTTTATTTCTTCTGGTTTACCTTTGATGCATTCAACAGATTTGATGTCCAGTCCTGTGCCAAAAAGACTTGGACTTATCTGCACATTTTGTTTTGCTTCAATCCCCTTAATTTTAGCAGACTCCAACCCTACCAAGAAAACAAAAGAAAATATTTAATTTGTTGACATATTGTTTATCCTTTCTCCAAACATCAAACAACAGTGACTAGTCAACAGAGCAGTTTAATTTTCATCTACATGACTCTTAGCATATACATGTAATCACTGGCCTCTATTGTTAATTGATTTTCAACCTGTATTAAAATAAGTTCTTGAATATACCAATAGAGCTATACAAAGAAGAACTGCCCTATCTTAAATAAAATGAATTGAATAATGGATAAGGAGCAAAACCTCAAGTTTCTATCTTCCTTTCTATTTTATGATCAGCGTATCAAATGTATTTTTTGTACTAGAGTTGCCCCTTGAAATGATTTATTCCAGTGATTCTAGGGGCACATTAGGGTGAATTTTTATAAGTGGATTTTTCAATGGAACAAGGATTCATTGGTTAAATGCTTGTGCCCTTGCCAGTATTGTGCCTCAATGGGAAGATATACCAAAATCACAAATGTACTCTTGTTCTGCAACCATACCTAGAATATCATGCTGCTAAATGTCCACTATCCTGACGATAGTTACAACACTATCTTCCTACATAGTCTACAGGTTCAGCTCTCTTTGAGACAGTAGACTGAACTAGGGTTTGGCTGCTTGGCAACAAGGAATGTTACACGGTTAATGACAATTTCAGCGCTCAACAACATGTCTTTTTTTTTCAATGAAAGCTATGTTGCAGTTAGGAGCCAACCACTAATGTCACAAGGAAATGGCACTTCTGCTTGCTCTGCTTAGGTTCAACAGGTCAAGCTTTGCTAGAATGTTGCTGTGATTCATGATGGCCGACTCCCTCCTTCACAATTTGGACAGTTGTAGATCTAGGAGTTGTAGATGCTGGAGATCAGAGTCGAGGATGTAGTGCTGGAAAGATACAGCACATCAGGCAGCATCCGAGGAGCAGGAGAATCGATGTTTTGGGCATAAGCCCTCCATCATGTGCCCAGGTCCTGATGGACTTTATTCAAGAATATTAAAAGAAATGACTAGTCAGAGTGCGATGCAGGAAAATGTAAAATAACCATTTGTAAGTAACTTCCATCTATCAGATCTTTAAAATTAAAATTAATACATCCCGGCATCATGTTTGAATACATTAGTGTCTCTAACTTGGATGTTCGTAATTCGGGGACCTCCCTTCCACCCCACCCCCCAACACACAGTGAGATAGTTGTTGCCTTAGTTTTAATTATCTATATTTCCTGAGATTCAGGAAAAATTCTATTAAACTGGAATACAGTTAATTGTAATTTCTTTACTCAAAATGGGAGGAGAGCAGGAAGCAGGGAATAACAGGCTTAACATCAGGGAAAATGTCAGAAGTTATAAAGAAGTTATAACAGGCCACTTGGATAAACTCTCAATAATCAGGTACATCAACGTGGTTTTGTGAATGGGAAATCACATTTAACCAATCTATTAGAGTTCTTTGAGGAAGGAACATGTCCCATGGATAAAAGGGAACTGATGAATGTATTGTATTTCGATTTCCAGAAGGATAAGTGTCTGTCAAAACCACAGCTCAGAATATCAACAATACTGGGGACATTTTTAGTCCTTAATTCTCGATAAAATTTATTCTCCTCTGTTTCCTTATCCTTATACTCCCATCACCTTACAAAAAAGTAAAAGAGCCTTTACTTTAATTGTTTCTGTACCTGCATGATAACTTTCTGAGTTCCATGCACCAGTACACCCAAGTCTCTCTATACACGAATATTCAAACATTTTACAGATTTACTTTGCCATTCTTACTATGAAAGTGAATAATTTCTCATCCACACGGAATCACAGAATTGTCATGGTACAGATGGATACCCAATTGGCCCATTGAGTCTGCACTGGATGTCTGAGCGTTTTTATCCTAGTGTCAGACTCCTGCCTATTCTCCACAATGCCGCACATTTGTTTTCAATTTAAATAATTGTTCAATGCCCTCTCGAACGTTTTAATTCACCTTCCCTCCATCACACTTCCAGGCAGTGCATTCCAGATCCTAACTATGTGCTGCATGAATTTCATTTTTCTCACTTTTTGCTTTTTTTGCAAAATGCCTTGAAGGTGTACCCTCTGGTTCTCAATCCCTTTAAGAGCAGGCACAAGTTTCTCCCTGTCTATTCTGTACACACCACTCACAATTTCCAAAACTTCTATCAAATCTCCCAACAGCCTTCTCCTCTCCAGCAAAACAGTCTCAACCTCTCGGATCTATCTTCACAGCTGAAATTTCTCATCACTGAAACTATTCTCATAGGCCTTTCTGTACTCTGTCCAATGCATTCATATCCTTCTAAAAGTGTGGCACCCAGAACTGTATGCCATCCTCCAAATGAGATATAACCAGTATCCTGTATAGGTTCAGAATAGCCTCCCTGCTCTTGACCCCTATATCCGTATTAATGAAGACCCGATTACTGCATACTTCATAACAGCTCTTTCTACTTGTCATGGCTCCATTAATGAATTATGCAGACAAACAACTGGTTCTTTCTGCTCCTGCAGACATTAAAAATCGTATCTCTTATAGAATCACAGTCATAGAGATGTACAGCAAGGAAACAAACCTTTGGTCCAACTCGTCCATGCCGACCAGATATCCCAACCCAATCTTTCCACTACTTCCTCTGGCAGTTCATTCCATACATGTACCACCCTCTGCGTGAAAAAGTTGTCCCTTAGGTCTCTTTTATATCTTTCCCCTCTCATCCTAAACCTATGCCCTCTAGTTCTGGACTCCCCCACCAGCGAAAAAACTTTGTCTATTTTGTAAACCTCTATAAATTAACTCCTCAGCCTCCGCTGCTCCAGGGAAAACAGCCCCAGCCTATTCAGCCTCTCCCTATAGCTCAAAATCTCCAACCCTGGCAACATTCTTGTAAATCATTTCTGAACCCTTTCAACTTTCCGATAGGAAGGAGATCTTATATTGTCTGCCCATTTCTTTCCTACCAAACTGCACCACCCACACCTTTCTACATTGAATTTATCTGCCCTAAATGCCCACGTCACTAAGTTGTCAATGTTTTCTGAACTGTCTTCTTACATCTATAATTCTTCTGAATTTTGTAACATCTGCAAGCTTTGAAAATATCTCCTGCAAAAAAAATCCCCAGTGTCAACCAAAGGGGAGCACTATTGTAAACCTCACTCTAGATGAAAATCTGTTTCCTGTCACTCAATCAAGAATAAAATGGACAGCAGTAATCACATCCTCAAGAAGCTTTAATAAATTAATTAAACCATTTCCTTTTCATAAAACCATGTTGGTGCTGTCTTATCCTTTTATATTGTTCTAAATGCATTATTATGACTTCCTTAATGATAGTTTCCAACATTTTCCCAGCAACTGTTGTCAGGATAACTACCCTGTTCTCCCTCTCCCTTCTTTCTTGAAGAGCAATGTTACATTTGCCTACTTCTAATATGCTGGACTGGTGTTTTTAAAATGGAATTTTGCAAAATCATAACTTTTGCACCCACTATCTCTATAGCTACCTCTTTTGAAATCCCAGGATGTAGATCAAGAGAGTTTAGGATTTGTTAGCTTTTAGTCTCTTAAGTTTCTCTAATTCATTTCCTCCACTAATATTAATCACTTTTACATTCCTCACCCTTGTTAGCTCCTTGATTAATCAACAGTTCTCCTATGTATTTGTGTAGTCTACTGTGAAGATGGGTACAAATAATAATTTCTCCTGTCTCTTCCTCCAAGGGACCAACATCTATTTTAGCCACCCACTTCCTTTCTTCACAAATTTAAAAACTTTTCAGATTTTCTTTTAAATTCCTGGTTAGTTCATTCTCCTGTTCTTTTTACACTTCTCGCCTGGCTTTTGATCACCCAGTTTTTTTTCTAAACACTCCCAACTCTCAGCCTTTCAACTATTCTTTACAACCTTATAACCTTATCCCATTCACTGATCAACTACTACCATTGGTCTCCTTTTTACTATCAATGAGTTGGACTGGGGTGTACAAAGTTAAAAATCACACAACACCAGGTTATAGTCCAACAGGTTTAATTGGATGCACTAGCTTTCGGAGCGACCCTCCTTCATCAGGTGGTTGTGATGAACCATCTGATGAAGGAGCAGCGTTCCAAAAGCTAGTGCTTCCAAATAAACCTGTTAGACTTTAACACACTGTTGTGTGATTTTTAACTTTTACTATCAACTCTCTTTTCAAAGACATTACTGAATCTTCCTCCACCACCACCAACTGCATATTAAGGTTTTCCATGTTCTCTTCTGTTACTTCACCAGTCATTTTAAATTTTTTTTTGTATCTGCCCTGTCTAGATCGCTCTTCCTTTCAACATCACTTCTTGAAGGTGAACAGTCTCACTTGTACAACCCTGCTGATCAAATTTGAATCCCTTATACCTGCGACCAATCTTATAAATCTTTCCTACACCCGTTATCTCTTGAAAGCCATGATTACATCTATTTCCACCACACCTTCAGGTAACACGTTCTGGATCGAACACACTCACCATATAAAAATATTAAATCCATTACATGTCATCTGCCACATGTCTGTCCATTTCACAGCCATTTCATATCCTCTTAAAGCTTACACTGAAGTCTAAAATTTATCAAGAAAAACAGTGATCCTATTTTTTAACCATGGGAAACAGCAGTGATCACTTTCTCCCTCCAGTCCAAAAAGTGTAATTACTGCTACCCATTTAGAGTCCCTCAGACATTTCATTTTTATGTATTCCAAGGTTTTCAAATTTGACAGCAAACCTACTTTGGGATACCTTATCAAACCTGAAAATGTGTTGCTGGAAAAGCGCAGCAGGTCAGGCAGCATCCAAGGAACAGGAAATTCGACGTTTCGGACATAAGCCCTTCATCAGGGATCAGGATACCTTATCAAACACTTTATATACATTACATTAACTGCATTACCCTCAACAATCCTCTTTATTCCCTCTTATACAAGTTATGTAAAAATTATCTGCCTTTAAACATACTGAATAGGCTGGGGCTATTTTCTCTGGAGCATTAGAAACTGAGGGTGATGTTATCAAAGTTTATAAAATCATGGTGGGCATGGATAGGTAAACAGACAAGAATTTTCCCCAGGGTTGTAGAGTCCAAACTGGAGGGCAGAGGCTTAAGGTGAGAGGGGAAAGACGTAAAAGGGACCTACTGGGCAATTTTGTCATGCAGAGAGTGGTGTGTGTATGGAATAAGCTGCCAGAGGAAGTGCTGGTACAATTGTAAGGCATTTGGATTGGTATATGAATAAAAAGGGTTTCGAGGGATATGGGCCAAGTGCTGGCAAATGGGACTAGATTAATTTAGGATAGCTGGTTGGCATGGACAAGTTGGACTGAACAGTCTGTTTCCGTGCTGTATTTCTCTATGCTCTAAATTGATGCTTGCTTTACATAACTCACACTTATCCTAGTACTGTTAATTCTGAGCCAGATTATCATTTCAAAAAACTTTCCCACCACCAAAGTCAAACTGGCTCTCCATTAGGGAACATTGTTCTCATCCCTTTTTGTGATGATCAAGGGCTGTTCTGGATTTTGGTTTTGGAAACTAAGCAGGGCAGATTCAAGAAGTATCAGCAGGAAAGTACTTCCATAATAGTGACCACGATTTCACTAAACTGGTCTGGAAAATGATCAAAGGCATACCAAGGGTAAAAAGTTTTAATTTGGAGAAAATTTTTTAGTGAATTCTTCTATTTTTAGTGAAGTATAATTTTCTTAAATTGTTTTATCTGTTTATTTCTTTAGAAACTGAATGACTTTACCAGGGATTAATTGTCTCGAGATTAAAAGCTTTGTAATTCTCAGATATGTCAATTACTTAAAATTGACTTTTTCAAATGAGCTCAACAATGGGACTAAATTGAATTTTTTCTGAAGATGCAATTTTTAACTTGTGGGGATGGCAATAATTTCATCATTGCCTGTTTAATTCAGATTCTTCACATCACTGGAACTCAGTACCTGTTCCTCATGTGTCATCACTAGTCAGGTATATAAAGGTGCATTGGTAACATGTAATAAGTGAATTAAAATAAACACAGAATATATTTTAATTATTCATCATTCTTAAGTATGTTTGAAAATGTGTTCAAATATATTTTGGATTTCATTTAATTTGTTGTATGGGGTAAATGGAAGCAAGTGGAAACCTGATTGTCATCTGTCAGACCTACCTGCTTCAGTTTCACTGAATTTGATGTCACCTGAACCTTCCAGATGAGTAACCTTTTCAGCTGCATCGAAAAATTCGTCAGGGGGAGGATCCAGAATCGGGATAGTGAGGACCTCACTGTATAAGTCCCCATCAATAGCAGGTGGTAACTCAGTGAGCAGGCCATGACTTGTCAAATTCCAAGACTTGTCCCCTTCTGCAGAACTGTCGTCCTCGTTCCTGGGGCACTGGTTGCAAACTTCTGCAGTGCATGGGTTCTCACTTTGGCTGAGGTCAGGAATAGAGCAAACCACCTTTGTAAAACGTGCAAAGCATTTAGAAAGGGTCGGAGTAGAGGCTAAGGAGTCTGCTGAAGGTTGTTCAAAACTGTCTTTCAATTCCATGGTACAGTGCTTCTTTGTAACTGGCTCACCATCACTCTCTTCAGTGTTAGAATCTTTGTCATCATCTTCAGAAATCTCACCATGTGAGTGTGGAGCTGAAGTCTCCGTTTGCAGTTCGTCCATAGAGTCAGCAGAACAGCTTCTATCACAAAAGTCTCCTCCCTGACTTGTTGCTTCATCATTCAGATCAGACACATCCCCTGTGCTGCAACTGGTCTCTTCCTGGATATTCTCCCGTAAGCAGTCACTGTCTGTAGCCTCACTTTCCGAGTTCTCAATGTCCTCATTTTCTTCAGTCAGAGGCCCTATGAATCCATTTCTCAATTTGTGGTTATCTATAGATTGAATGTCTGATGATGACTCTGAATCACTTAATCCTTGGGCTTCGTCACCTGCACAGTAAAAAAGTTACATCTAAGATCAGATGAAGGAACCATCTAATATTTTGTTAAAAACTGAATTCTGCCATCTTAAAATGCCCTCCTGGAAATTAGGAATGGGCAATAACTGACATCCCATTAATGAATTACAAAAAATTATAAAAACTTCAATGATTAACTTCTATGCTCTTCCTTTCTGTTTAAGTTATTTATTTTGCTTGAAAATGTTTGTTTGGATAAGTTTCTTCACGAAAACAGGATATTCCTGTCTGCAAGGAGTTAGTTGAAGGAAATACCTGGGGTGGAGCCTTTAACTGTTAAAGTTTCAATATTGAAGTCATACCAATTGTACGTGTTCATTCAGCTTCAGGACACCACTCAAATACAGTGCCAGGCTATTATTCATGATTTAAAAGGAAAAGTAGTAACTTTTACAGTAAGTAAAATTTGATATCCTATTTCTTGATCAATATTTCTGATTGAGACATTCCTTGAATAAGCTTTCAACACTTTCTTGATCCTACGGATACATATGATAAAATGTAAGTTCCTACATTCTGGAATTTTAACAAGACCTATCAGCAACTGAAACTCACCTAACTGGCATAAAGTCAGAGTGAGCAATGCCATTGGAAAATGTGAGTTGTGTCTCAACTGTGATTCACTCATCTCTCTCAGATCACTGCTACTGATATCATTCTGAGAGGGAAACGTGTTTAAACTGACATGAGTTTATTTTCTATCATAACTTCATTGCAAAGAGTCACTGTCTGAAAGTGATGCCAATAATCACAAACCTCGCTAGTGCTCCACAGAACTGATCAGTCTAATGGAAGGATTGTCTTGGACATGAAAATTGTTACCATCCCTTAGGTACAACACCCACAGGAGCTGAACAGTCCGTTAACCTCGATTTCTAATAATCTGCTCACATCTCAAAGGGTCTGAGAGAAGAGTCCTCCTGTCCTTTACACTGTGTTTTTTCATACATTAATTCATGTGATGAGGGCATTGCTGGATGACCAACATTTATTGCCCATCCCCAATTGCCCTTGAGAGGATGGTGGGTGAGCTGCCTTTTATCTTTACTGACTGTGTGGATGATATGTCATAGCAGGAAATGTACACTGAGAAAAGGAACTGAGCCTTTACATCCAGGAAATTGACTGAACGGAAAGCGAAGAGAAGAGGTAGGGCTTTATGACTATGTAAGCCCATACTACTTGGGGACAGATGTGAGTCACTTGGACAATAAAATCTTCTCTGCCAATCAATACAATCATAATTAATCTATTTGTGCTTTAAATTCCATTTCCCCACTTCCATGTGATAACCTTTCATTCTCCTGCTTAACAAATATTAAAAAGGCAAAATACTTTTGCCTTAAAAAGGATTTAATGACCGCAGCCCCCAACAACCATCTGAAAGAAAAACACTCCTGAAGATTAGATTACTTATAGTGTGGAAACAGGCCCTTTGGCCCAACAACGACCCGCCGAAGCGCAACCCACCCATACCCCTACATTTACCCGTTACCTAACACTACGGGCAATTTAGCATGGCCAATTCACCTGACCCGCACATCTTTGGACTGTGGGAGGAAACCAAAGCACCCGGAGGAAACCCACGCAGACACGGGGAGAACGTGCAAACTCCACACATTCAGTCGCCTGAGTCGGGAATTGAACCCGGGTCTCAGGCGCTGTGAGACAGCAGTGCTAACCACTGTGCCACCGTGCCACCCACTCATCTCTGCTCTAAAAGATTGTATTCTTTTAAAAACTGTGACCTCTAATTTTTGATTCACCCACAAGAGGACAGGCCATTTCCATTTCCAACTTGTCAAGGATTGCACTTCTAAACTCCAAAGGAAACAAGGCAGTCTGCCCAACCTTTTCTCATAAGACAACTTGCACATTCCAGGTATCAATCTCAGAAAGCTCCTCTGAACTGTTTTAAAAACATTTATGGTCTTCCTTAATTGAGAAGACCAAAACTACATGAAATATTAGAGCTGTACTGTCATCAATTCCCTGGATAATTGAAGCAAAATACCTTTATGTTTACATTCCATTAGCCTTCATAATTATGTGCTGCACATGCAAACTAACATTTTGTGAATCATGCACTATCACATATAGATATCTCTGCTCCTTGAAATGGTGCAGTTGTTCTTACTTTAAGTAATACTCTGCTTTATTTTTATTCTGCTTGCAAACTAAATAATTTTTCCACATTATACTACATTGGCCTAACTTTTGGGCGGGGGAAAAACAATGACTGCAGATGCTGGAAACCAGATTCTAGATTAGAGTGGTGCTGGAAAAGCGCAGCAGTTCAGGCGGCATCTGAGGAGCAGGAAAATCGATGTTTCGAGCAAAAGCCCTTCATCAGGCTTTTGCTCGAAACGTCGATTTTCCTGCTCCTCGGATGCTGCCTGAACTGCTGTGATTTTCCAGCACCACTCCAATCTAGAATCTAATTTTTGGGCGCTCATTCAATTGATTGACACCCATCTGAAAGCTCCTTATGTCCTCTTCACAACATACTTCCTCGCCCATCTTTGAGTCATCTGCAAGTTTAGCTGCCATGGCTTTCCTCCCCATATCTAAATCATTGTTATAAATGCTGACGCCCCAACACAGATTCTTCTGGGACTCATCATCCTGCCAATCAGAAAGAGAGCGTTTTCAAACACATTCTCTCTTTCTGTCAGCCAGTCAATCTTCTAGATATTTTTAATTAACCTGCTCAGTGATGTTATTACACATCTCTGGAGCAGATGTGACTTGAACCCAGCCAATCTTCTATCAATTCAAATATGTTAATATTTGGGTCCTATTTGGTGCAATAATCTTTTATGTGGCACATCAAATCCCACTGAAAACCCAAGTATAGTATCTCTACAGGTTCCATTATCCAAAGCATAGGCTAACACTTCAAAGATTGACATAAATTGATTAAGCACGATTTCCCTTTCACAGAATAATGCTGATTCTTCCCAAATAGCTAGAGTTGCGTCCAGCTATAAGCTCCTCAATAATGATTCTAACACCTACCCTGTGACAAGTCAATTGTTTCCTCTTTCCCTCCCTTCTTGAATAATGACATAACATTTGCTACACTTCAGTCCAATAGAACCTTATCCAAATCTATGAAACTTTGGAAAATCAACATCAATGCTTCGACTTTCACATTGGTCCCTCTGTTTAAGGACCCAGGATGAAGTCCAAATGAGCCTGAAAGCCTGTCAGCCCAGAGGTCTACCTGTTGGCTTCATCACACTTCCCTCTTAATTGTAATTTCACCAGGTTTCTCTCTCCCTTTGATTTACAGCTATTACTAGAGTGTTTTTGTATTTTCTATAGTGAAGACAGAAGCAAATATTTGTTTAATTCAACTGCCATTTATTTATTATATATTAATTTCTCCCCATTCTCACTATCAGGAGGACCACTCACCTTACTTAATCTTTTCCTTTCTAAATACTAGTAAAAACACATTATCTGTTCTTCCTTTTCTAGTTAGCATCCTCTCATACTCTCATTTCTTTCCCTTGATTCATCTTTTTGTCATTCTGTGCCATTCCTTATCTTCTGTCCAATATCTGATCTGCTAATCATATTATACTTCTTCCTTAATCTCAGTACCTTCCTTAAATTCTTAAGTTGGCCATAGATGGTTTGTTCTTCCTTTGCAACTTCTTTTTTACAGTAGGAATATATTTACTCTTAAATATACTTATTTTGAAATATCCCTTAAATATCTAACCTTTACTTCTATATCAGTCTGTTCCTGAACTTGGTGTCCCAGTTCATCTTAGGTGTGCAGTTTTCGAGCATACATAATTGCCCTTTTTAAATTATAAAATATTAGTCTCAGACCCACTCATCTCCCTTTAAAACTGGATAGGAGATTCAATCTACCTAGAGATGCCTTTTCTCTGTGGCCAATAATTAATCTTGTCACGTTGCACTACACTAAGTCTGGTACAACAGACCAAGATGCCAGGAGAAACCCCTTCCCTTTTTTCCAAATAGTAGACAGAATTATCTAAGCTTTCCCAAGTCTTAATGTTCAGCACCCAGTCAGTGAGAGAGTCTTCAAGTGTTACTTGAAACTGCAACTTTCACACAGGATGTAAAGGTTGCCACTTAATAAAAGCTGACATTAACCAAGGATTCAATCAGTATTCAGAACATCCTTGTCGGATTTGGAATGTTAACAAATGGCAGAGAAAACATAGTTCTGCCTGGGGGTAGTGACAATAGAAACAAAATTCACATTTGGAAGTTTGCTTTCAAAGATCAAAGAAAACTTACAGCCCAGGAACAGGCCCTTCGGCCCTCTAAGCCTGAGCCGATCCAAATCCACTGTCTAAATCTATCGCCCAATTCCTAAGCATCTATATCCCTCTGCTCCCCACCTACTCATACATCTGTCCAGATGCACCTTAAATTAATCTATCGTGCCTGTCTACTACCTCTGCATTCCAGGCATCTATCACTCTCTGTGTTTCTTGGGCAAAAGTATGGCAGGAATAAAACTGGGATTCTTATTTTAAAAAGAAACGACTAATGTATTACCTTCTTCAGTTGTCTGACTTTGATAGTTGCCAGGCCAGATGAATATGGAGTCTGTTGAGTTCACATATAGCCTATGATATCCAGCAATCAAATACACAAGGTCTTTAGCATGACGAGTTTCCAGTACCAACGTCAGAGACTGTAAATAAAAACAGAGTCAGTAATTAAACTTTTCCACTAACAGACCTAACCTGAAAATGATATCAGCTCACTCATTTTAAAGATTTTGCTCAGCATTAGCTTCCTTGAATTTGCTGGGTGCAGTGTCTTCCCTCATTTGTTTTCCTTCATCTATAGCATGAAAATGTTGTACAATGCTGAAATTGCGAGTTGATAAGTGAGGGCAACAGGGAATCTGAGATCTGGGCAAATACTGGATAAAACAATCTATTTCTTTAACCACGAAATTCAAGGATTGAGAAAGAAGCAGGGACAATAGAGCAGGCAGGTGAATGAGGCAAATTGGGCTCAGAAAGAGAAACAAAGAATAAGAAAAATTGTTTGGATACAGACAAAAAAAAGAGAGAAAGGAGAAGTGAAAGCAAATGTAAAACGTTGCAAATTTCTAACAACATTTATTACAATTTGGAATAATATCTGGGGTTTGATTTATTCCTCTTCTGAATGGGAGAGGTGGATTGTATTATGAAAACCTAAACTTCATCATTAAAAATGTCTTGGTGTTGTCAAGTACTAACTATTGCCAACTTCCCGAACGGAAACTTTGCATTTATATAGCATATTTCAGAGCCACTAGACATCACTTTACAAACACGGATTACTTTTCAGATACAGTCACTGTTCCAATGTAGGAGTGGGATGAGTTCAATTAATCATTAATATTTAAATGCAACAATTTCTTATAACTTTCAGGCAAACATGTCACAGAAAAATGGGGCGCATTCAAGAAGGAAATATGGAGAGTACAGGGCCACCGTGTTCCAATAAAAGAAGGGGTGGGACCATTAAATCCTGTGAGCACTGGCTATCTAAGGATACACAGCAATGGATTTAGAGAATAAAGAGATACTTATGGCAGATATCCAGGACTGAAAACAGCTGAAATCCTAGAGGAGTGCTGAATGTTCAAGAGGGAACTTAAAATGGAGAATAGGAGACCAGAATTGGTGACATGAAGGGATACTAACAATTAAAATAGAAGGAAATCCTAAACTGGTTTACACTTAGAGTAAAAGAGTTGTGCCATTGGGACCACAGAGTAAGGCAGGGAGTCAGAGGATGTAGGTAGGATTCCAAAAGAATATTTTCCGACAGTACTCACTTGTGAAATGGACAATATGCATACAGAAATCAGGGAGAAGGTCTGTGATACAATTAAATAAATTATCATTGACAGAGAGAGCTCTGAGTGGTCTGGCTTAGAATTCGATAAATGTCCAGGGCTGGATGAAGTATATTCCAGGTTGGTGAGTGAGGCAAGGGGCGAAATCAGGGACGTTGCAATAATTTTCTATACCTGTCTGGCCCAGGAGAAGAGTCAGAGGACTTGAGGACAGCCAATGTAGTACTGTTATTCAAAAAGGAACAACGGATAAACCAGGAGCTAGAAGCCAGTCAGTCTAACCTCGTGCTGGAGAAATTGCTTGAATGATTCAGAGGAACAGAATTAATTTGTAATTGGAGAGGCAGGAATTATGACTCGAAGAGCCTGCCTTCCACTGATCTGCAGTGGCCTAGTCACTGCTGCCTTTGGAAATTACTCCGGTGTCAGCAGATTAGTGTCACTGGCATTCTGGGAAAACAGGCAAGATGGGCTGGCAGACAGGCAGAAATCCCACCTTTCCTTGGTAAATGTCCTTAGTACCTCCTCCCTTTCCTTCACTTCACTTTCTGGGCTTGATCAGATTGGCCTGGCCTGGCTGGAAATATGCAGAGACCTCCCTAGCTCAGGGCCGAGTTAAATTTCAGTCAGGTCTATTGATGTTGGGATCATGGACGTGCCAGTGCGGCTACGTACTAAAGCCATCTGCTGTCTGATTGACAGTGAGCAAAGGTAAGAGTCACCCGCAAGTAACTTCATTGCAAAACATTAGCAAACTGAGGATAGGAATAATTGCTGAACAAATGTTACTGCAGCACAGGTCACAGCAGCAAGGATTTGACCAGACAACACCCGTATCAGAAAATGTACTAAGTCCTTGTTCAAGCAAGCAGTTAGCATCAATAGCCTTTACCTTCACATCCACCAGGTCGATGTTCACCACGCTGATCTTCTCATACTCAAAGGTCAATTCCAACTTCTGGATGCTGTTGAAGTCTGTTAACTGGTTTATAATATTGAGTTTGCTGTTAACAACTTCGCTGATACCATATTTGGCTCCGACCAACAATGTGATAAATGATTCGCTGTCCTGCAGTTGAAGAAGTTGCATTTCATTAGAAACTTATTAAAGATGACAAAAAAGACTAGTTTAAAAAAATGAGCCAGTTTCTGGTTCTCCCTACGTACCAGAAGGGTTGCGTTAAAGGTTTTCCCTCCATATGCTCGAAGATCACTCAGTATGTTCAGGTAATTCAGCCGGACTTGTGCCGTGGATATCAGTTGCTTCAAACAGAATGAGTGTATTTTAATATACTGGCATGAAAAGTTATTTTAATGAAAAGATGTCCCCAACAGCGTTGCACATGTGGCAACATTGATCAAAAATGGTCAAAGACTTTCAATGGAAAATAATGGGAATCCCGCCTGGAATTTTCCAACTAGTGATTCAGTACAATGACAGAAAACACCTATCAGCAAATCAGGTTATGCATTGGCAGCAGGTGTGGCCCTGTGGTTACATCCTCTTTAAACTCAATCTTGCATGTTTATAAAGACCCTACAATAACTCTCTCCTTCAATGCATATACCATGATTTTCAGCATTTCCTTCCCAGACATAATTATAGTTCTAAATTTTCAGATGTCTATTTAATTTGCCATCTTCACATGACTTCATTATTTAACAAATTAATCCAGTTGAGTTTATTACCATAAAACAACAAGGCACACTTCCTCTGATTTGAAAGAAATTAATGGAAAATCCATGTGATGAATACATTTTATCTTTTATCTTTGCTGCATGGATTTAAATAACTGCTTTACAAAAAAAAAGAGTTTTAATATCAAATAATCGATGTATATTCATGAAGCTCAATTTATCAAAGATATTCTTTATATTGTGAACAATTGGTTTTCCTCCCTAAAATGTAATGTCCTGAACGTCTGCAGTTAACGCTGGGGATCACAAAGTGGCTGATAGATAATGATGAGCAATTTCAGGGGCTGATCAACTTTAATCTTTCATACACAAAAATATTGAAATGCTTAACTGGGCTTACAATATGAGAAGCTTTAATTAAAACTTATGACCTAATTATAAAATATGCAGCTTTGAAACTGCATTTCCCAAAAAAGCAATTTTGTTTAAAGCACTCTTTACAAACAAGCTTCAACTTAATAGTGCTGGTTACAGTGGAATTTCCTACATCACTTCACAGCTGAGTAGGAGGATGTCTAAAGAGAGGCAGAAGCAGTGGAGGAAAATACACAACTGAAGTCTCTTATTGAGGAATACAGCAGCAGAAAAGGCAAACACATGATGAGGTTAAAAGGATATGGACTTGTAGGTCAAGGAGGAAAAGTTTCCTAGAGATGTATGAGACCATAGAGGGATTGTAAAAGTGTTATTCAAATGCAGTATATGGATAAAAAAATCGAAGGGTGCTTCAAGATAAAGGATAATTCTGCACTGGTGCTAAGATTAACTTGAAGCACTTAGGATGAGAGGCACTTTACAGGCACACATTAATGATTGGCTGACTGATAGAGGAGGTGATAGTCTAGTGCTGTTATTGCTGTTTTGTTAATCCAGAGACCCAGATAATGCCCTGTGAACTGTTTGAATCCTGCCATGGAAAATGGTGAATTTTTAATTCAATAAATATCTGGAATTAAAGAGTCTAGTGATGATCATAAATCTATTGCCAATTGTTGGGAAACCTTCATTAATGTTCTTCAGGGACAAAGTTGCCATCCTTTGATTGAGATGTGAGATATTCCACAAAGAGAATTAAACAAGATTCCATGGTAAGTACAGTAGTGGCCAATATTTACCACTCAGCCAACATTTTATCAAGGTACCTTGGTTAGTTATCGTGTTGTTGTTTGTGGGAGCCTGTCTTGTGGAAATTGTTTGCTAGGATTCCTGTCCTATAACAATGACAACATTTCAAAACAGGGTCACTTGGTCTGAAGTATTTGTGACTTCTTTTGTGAAAAAGAATATTGTTAGGTACACGTCTTTCATTCCTTTAAATAGGCCTCAATGACCTTGGGTTAAGGGATAAAAGTTCAGATTTTGCCCTTCAGATGATGGCCATTTACTCAGGCTGGATTTAAGGTGGAGACAAATGGAGAAAATAGCGAGTTTAAAAAGAATTGTGATCCTTGGACACAATGAAGCTTAATTTCAATACAGCGCAGAACAGGCCCTTCGGCCCTTGATGAAGCTTGATTACAAGAGGGGCAGACCAGTATGTGTCATCTGCCGGTTTTATAGGGTTTTTTTCTCTGGGTATGACAGGGCTTCATTGTGATGCCCTCTACAGTTGAATACAGCAACCATTCACGACCAGGTTCCCATATGAGGAAAGGCCACTTGGACAAATCACCAAGGAATGAATAATGGCAGCAAAACCAAACACTCAGAATGAGCTAACAGCATCAGGAGATGGAAACATAGAAAGCAGCAAAAGTTTGTTTTCTCCTCCTTTAATACTTCACGAATACAGATTTGATCTGGAATGTCACTCAGACACATATTTAAGAGGCTTTAATAAGTAACAAATAAATATTTCACTGATTCTTAGAAGGCAAAGAACATTCACACTTTACACCGCCCTGCTTTAGCAACAGTATTAAAGTGTAAAGGGAAGTATTTTCCCTTCAATATAAAACTAGAAACTTTTGTACTTGGGATAATAACTTCTTCACATGTTCCTACATGTTTCAATGAAGTCACCTCTGACTCATCTAAACTCCTATACAGGTCCAGTTTAGTAAAGCCCCGCACCAATCACAATGCATTAATATCCTTCCATACATATGGTGATCAGTATTGTACACAGTGCAGTAAAAAGATTCCATAATCGTAATGTGTAAATAAATGATAATTATTTTGCTTGTTCTCTTAATTGAGAGCTATCGATTCTCTTGGACACAAGAAGAACACAAGTCTTTGAAATACTCCTGTGCTCTTGGATCAGTGGTTAGCACTGCTGCCTCACAGTGCCAGGGACCTGGAATCAATTCCAGTCTCGGGGCACTGTCCGTCTGGTGTTTGCATGTTCCCCCGTGTCTGCACGAGTTTCCTCCAGTTGACTCCCACAATCTAAAGATGTGCAGGTTAGGTACATTGGCCACGCTAAATTGACTATATTATTCAGGGATGTGTAGGTTAGGTGCATTAATCAGGTGTACACATAGAGTCGTGGATAGGGGAATGGGTCAGGATGGGTTACACTTCGGAGGGACAGTGTGGACTTGTTGGGCCAAATGGCCTGTTTCCACACTGGAGGGATTCTATTCTATGAAATCTCCGGAGAGCAGGAAGAGACCTTGGTTTAATGACTCATTCAACAGATGGCACCTTAAGCACTTCAGCATGCCCTCATTACTGCACTGCAACATCAACCAAGTTACTTGTTCTCAAGTCTCCAGAATTGGACCTGATCCACAATGTTTTGACCAAACGGCAAGTGCGCTACCCATTGAGTCATGGCTTATGCAACAGCACACCTTTATAAAACAGC
Source organism: Hemiscyllium ocellatum (assembly GCF_020745735.1). Taxonomy (NCBI): domain Eukaryota; kingdom Metazoa; phylum Chordata; class Chondrichthyes; order Orectolobiformes; family Hemiscylliidae; genus Hemiscyllium; species Hemiscyllium ocellatum. The sequence goes on along the minus strand of NC_083411.1, from coordinate 53,087,571 downwards.
AAAACGACCAAGAAAGCTGTAAATCTGAAATAGATACCTGAAAAAGTTGGAAATATTCAGCAAGTCGGGCAGCATGATTGGAGGGAGGAAAACAGTTAACATGGGGAATGCTTTGTCAGAACTGAGAGCACTTTGGGATGTAACAGTATTTAAACAAGGCATAAAAAACCTCAAGGGTACGTGCAGAAAGAGCATCTGTGATTGCGTTGAAAGCAGTAAAGATTGATATTTTTAAAAAACTCACTTTTACCTTTGGATAGCCAGTTATAAAGAATTACCTTTTGTCCTGGTGCAATCAAGCTATGATTGTTCTTAAGGTGATAGTTAATGGCCTTTCTGATATCTTTCTCTTTCATGTTGTCAAGTACAGTTGATGAGACAAAATTCTCAATTCCCCAATCCCTGAAAATAATAAGGTTGCATTTAAAACTATTTCACCCCAATCATAGAATTGTACAGTACAGAAAAAGGCTATTTCACCCATTGTGTCTGTACTGACTCCCAGAAGAGCTATGATATTTGTGACATTGGAAACTATCCCTGCAAACCACTTACCATTCTGACTTGGAAATCTATTGCCATTTCTTCAATGTCACTGGGTCAAAATCCTGCAATTCCAACTCTAAGGGCATTGTGGGTCAATCGACAGTACGTGGACTGCAGCAGTTCAATATGGCAGCTCACCACCACCTTCTCAAGGGCAACAAGGGATGAGCAAGAAAAGCTGGGCCAGCCAGCATCACCCATGATTTATGAGTGATTTTGTTTTAAAATCCCATGTTCAATTAATTAATAGTTGCAGCTTATGCACAATGATGGCGGAGTTGGAACAAAGAACCCTACCTCATAGAGCCATCTGGTGATCTGAAGCTGCAACTACATTGTGACAGTTGCCATAGTGATTTCCAATACAGGGAGTGTCTGGTTTGCAAATGGGTTCCATTCTGGAGTTTGTTCACAAGTTGGTTTGTACACATGGCAGCACACAATACAGGACAATGGAAAGCAGCTATTCATAAGTACAGGAAATGTTTGGATATCTGGTCGTTAAAGTTATGAACATGTAATGGAACACATTCATAAGTACAGTCAGTTCTGCTATAACGCTATTGTTCTGTTCTCGTGCAAACCTGTGTTATAAGAAAATCACATAATAGCAGCACTATTTAAACTAATGGGGCCATGGTCGTGTTATACACAAAAGTTCACACTATAGAAACAGTGTCCCCAATTCGTTAATTATGTTATAGCGAATTCACATTAACAAAATGCACGCTTTAGCAGAATGATCTGTATGAGCATTCTTAAGTTGGACGTTTGTAAATCAGGGATCCCTGTATATGATTCAGAACCTTGGGACGACCCAAAGTGCTTTATTGCTAATAAAGTACTTTTAAAATATGGTCACGGTCATGATAAAAGAAACATTGCAGTTAATTTGTACACAGCAATGTGAACTGAAAACCTGATTTTGATGAGCAATAAATATTGGCTAGAAATATTCAATGCATGTTGGATTTTTAAAAATAATTCTTGTTTTCTCAGGAAGAATATACCAAGTACTGCACTTCTGCTTCCTAGTTGTGAAACCTGAAAGGCTTCAGAAAAGATTTACAAGGATGTTGCCAGGGTTGGAGGGTATGAGTTATAGGGAGAGGTTGAATAGGCTGGGGCTGATTTCCCTGGAGCGTCGGAGGCTGAGGGGTGACCTTATAGAGGTTTAGAAAATCATGAGGGGCACGGATTGGGTAAATGGACAAAGTGATTTCTCTGGGTGCGGGAGTCCAGAACCAAAGGGTGAGAGGGGAAATATTTGAAAGGGACCTGAGGGGAATCTTTTTCACACAAAGGGTGGTGCGTGTAGGGAATGAGCTGCCAGAGGAAGTGGTGGAGGCTGGTACAATTACAACATTTAAAAGGCGTCTGGAAGGGTATATCAAAAAGAAGAGTTTACAGTGATATGGGCCAAGTGCTGGCAAATGGGACTAGATTAAGTTAGGACATCGGGTCAGCATGGACGGGTTGGACCAAAGGTCCGTTTGCATGCTGTACATCTCTATGACTCTATCAGTGGACTGCTGTTACAGCTATTGAGGTCACATTGACAGGGTCTGGGAGTGAAAGGTGTCTGGGCCTGTTTTTGTGTCAGTAGAGATTGATGCTAAGTTGACTTCCATTCCTATCCCAATTTAAAATCGGGTCTGGATGAAATTTAAAGAATTACGAAGTGCCAAGGAGTTAGTCTTCAAGTAGAAGACTAAAAATAAGAATCTAAGATTAATTCCACTTAAAGGGGTAATTCTATGACATGTTAGTGAAGTAACTCATAACTGAGAAGTTCCTCTAGCCTGGAGTTTCACAAACACTGAGTGCTGTCAATGAGGAGTGTCCTTAATGAAGGGTCTAGTTGCTAAACTCATGCAAACAATGCCTCACTAACAGCAAGTTCCTCCAAACAAACGTCTCACTCGCTAGGAATCTTATTAACAAGGAAACTGACTAATAAAGAATCTCGTTAATAAGGAGTTTCGATAAAAGGAAGACTAGCTAATGAAGGATCACACTAATGGGAAGATTTGCCAATAAAGCAGCTCACTAAGAAAGTGTCTGACTGATGTGATGGCTTATGAAACAGGGGTCTTGCTATCAAGAAGTCCATATAGTGCTGTGCGAACATAGTGTGGTGTGAGGTGCAGCTGAAGCATTGCCCAGTTCAATCTGCCCAATGTATTGACTCACTCAATGTACTTCATGGAGACTTTCTCAGAATGGTTGGAGCTGAGGATGCATTCCTGAATTTGCAGTGCTGCGAGACGGATAGCAGTGCTGTATTTCATCTCCATCGCAAACCTCTCCAGCAGCACATCATTGCAACTCTGTAAAAGAGATTACTAAAGGCATCACACAGCAATCTAGAAAATATCCACACAAATTGCCACCACTTACAAATGCTTTCACAAAATTACAGAATAGAATAAAACTATGCAACAGAAAAGTGCCCCTTGGTCCATCAAGTATGCGCTTGTCAAAAACCCCTTTTCCAGCACTTGGTCCATAGCTTTGTCTCTCTTGGCTTCGAAGTGCATTGTGTTGCTGCTGGTTCTTTGAACGATCTGTCCAGTTAAACCAACACCCTAGTTCTTTCCTTGTAGCTCTACATATTTTCTTTGCAACTACGTATCCAAAACTAATCAAAGGCTCTGTGGTACAGTGGCAATGTCCCTACCTTTGAGCTAGGAGTTTTGGCTGTAAGTCCCATCTGCTCCAGTGGTGTGTAAAAACACCTCTGAGCTCTGAAGGAGGGTGATCATTTAGTGGTACAACTGGACTCTTAACCCAGAGACCCAGGTAATGTTCTGGGGACCTGGGTTTGAATCCCACCATGGTAGATGCTGGAAACTGGAATTCAATAAAAATCTGGAATTAAAGTCTAATGATAACAGTGAACCATTGTTGGTGAAAAACTCATCTAGGTCACAAACATTCCTTAGAGAAGGAGTCTGCCATCCTTACCGTCTGGCCTACATGTGACTCCAGACCCACAGCAATGTGGTTTGACTTTTAACTGCCATCTGGACAATTCGGAATGGGTAACAAATGTTAGCCTAGTCAGTGATGCCCTGATCCCATGAATTAATTTAAAAAACAGGTTGAGCAGAAATTATCTACAAACACTAAACAAATCTTACTGTCAAACCTACATCCACCATTCTTTTTCAGGCAGTGAATTTCAGATTATAACACACTGAATATAAACTTTCACCTCCTTTCTCATAAATTATTTTTCTGCTGCATGGAATCCTGAAATTCCTGCAGGATCTTCCAGAACCGGAAGTCATTGAAATCTACAGGACCTCTGAGAGGGAACATTGCTCATCTGCCCACTGTTCTTTGACCTTAAACCAGTGCCTTCAGGTTAGGAACCAAAGTGAAAATAATGAAAACAGTTTCTTTTCATTTACTCAGTCAAAGCCGCTTGTATTTATAGACACCCGTATTAAATCTCCCCTTAATTTTCTCTGCTCTGCAGAGAACCACCTCACTTTCTCTAGCTGCTACAAAACTCAAATTGCCAATCCTCACATGTCAACTATAATTTTAACCATGAATACAGAACATCTCACAAATACCGAAATTGCTGGATGTATGAAAATGAAGTCCATCTAGTTCACCATCTGCAATCTTGCTATATTAATTGTACAATGATAATATTACTATTAACTAATCACGGTAATTCATCCCTAACTATTAATCTACAACAGATGCAGACAGGTGTGCAAAACCACTGGAGGTGGGGATTTTGGCAGATCCAAAGTCACCCATTTCTCTAGACCAGCCACACTTATCAAATGTCATGTTTATATGACTTATCCAAAATTGCTATTGTCTGAAAGTAATCTATTTAATTTTTGTGTGAATCGCCCAAGCTGATTTACTCCATTCCCTTAGAGGTATGTTCCCCAATGTCCTCATCGAAATATTTTTAAAATTCATTTAGGGGATGAGGGTATCGCTGACCATATCCCTCAATTACCCAGAGGGTGGTTTCAGAGTCAACCACATTGCTGTGGGTCTGGGTCACATGTATGTAGTTTCCTTCCCTGAAGGATTTTAGTGAACTGGATGAGTTTTTCCTAACAATCAACATTTAACCCTTAATTCCAGATAATTCAAATTCCACCATCTGCAGTGGCAGGATTTGTTCCGAGACTCCTAAAACATTAGCTGGGTCTCTGGATTAATAGTCCAGTGATATTAGCACGAGGTCATAATCTTCCCTAATGTACTTCAGCATATTAGTTTTGAATATATTCCACTTTAAGCGCAGAATATGTCCTCCGGCTTTATCGCTCTTGGGAAACAGAACCTTTTTTGGTGTGGTCAGTCATGATTGTTATAAGGGGCTTACCATGATCCTTCATGTCAAATAGATACCTGTGAGTAGAGGTATTCAAAAGTAACTGGATCATCTTGTAAAAGTACAAGTGGATCTCTTGGCAGGAAACAAACCCTGAAGAGACACCTATAATCACGGGGCTCTCGCTTCTGGACCACCTGTGACAAGGTAGAAAACATTTATATCAGGAAATACCTTCTTATTGTCACACTGTGGAAATAATCAACAAAAAAAATTCTTTAAGCTTATGTTTTAACAAGAAGCATTTCGCACTGGGTGGTGTTGTGATACAGAGGAGGGGGACTTCTCTGGATAAATTTGTTGATATCAGCCCAGGCTTCCTTTTGTTAAATAGAGGCCCAATCCCCAAGTTCTTTAATTACTTGCAATGCAATGCTATTTTTAGCAGTCTCAATAAAACTTGTTATTTCCATGCTGAATCAATTTTTACATACATTTTGCAGTTGAACAGATGAAATATAAGCATTAGGAACTGGGGCAGGCCATTTGCTCCACCATTCAACAAAATTATAATTAACATGTACCTTAACTTCACCTTCCTGTACTATCTCCATATCCCTTTGTTCTTTTAGAACACAAAAATCTGCCACCCTTTACCTTGAATAGGCTCAATGTCAGACCATCCTCAGCTCTCCAAAATACAGTTTTCCAAAGATTCACAACTCAACTCTCCATCCCGGTTCTACTTGGGCAGCATCTCATTCTGAGAGTGTGAGTGACCCTATGTGCGAGATTCACCAGCCATGTGGGAACTTACAAAGGTGGGGAGTGACAGCCGAGGGGAAGGCTCTCGATGTGGACACGCCACCCGAAGAAGGATGGACCACCACTCTCTTTCCTCCCATCTTTTAACCAGTCTGCTTAAGAAAAGAGCTGACCCATGCCAAGTATATCATGGCATTGCCAATGTAATATTTAGATCAAGTTAACAATTCCAAATACGTTAATTTCTTTTAAAAATACAGTTCAGTTGCTGATGTTGGCACTCACTCGTGTACCTTCATTTTATCAGGAGCAGGTTGGAGTGGACAGGAAGGCAGCTACCTGTCATATTTTATGTTATATGGGACATTAAGAACAGTCCCATGGATTTCCATTCTATCTCCTCGCATTCTTCTGAACTTCAAGAAACACTGAATTCATTTACTCAACCTTCCAACATAAGACAACCACCTCATTCTAGGAACCAATCTGACTGGTCACAGCCCCTCTTCTGCTGTTACATCCTTCCTTTGGTAGGTGGACCCAAACTGTAAACAGTCGTTTAGGTGTGACCTCACCAATATCCTGGAATTGTTGTGAGAAGACTGCTTGACTCCTATATCCAATCCAATTTTTTATCCAAAGTGAACGTACAATTTGCCTTCCTAGAAAAGTGATTACCAGGAAATACCATAGGTAATGCAGAGAGACATCTTCTTCACTCCTATGTTGTGTAATATTGATCAGCATTTCTGAACCAGAATTTGATAAAGCCAAGAGATGCTGCTTTGTTCAAATTCCATTTACAAAGTCTCCAAAAACAGAACTTTTCTTTGGGCTGCAGCAAATGGAACAAACTATTCAAAATGCCAGATTTGGACAGCAGTCCAATGTTAGGTAACAAAGCCAACAGATATAGAGGCAAAAACAGAAGTTGCTGGAAAAGCTCAGCAGGTCTGGCAGCATTTGTGAAGAGAAATCAGAGTTATTGTGACCCGGTGGGTCCAGTGACCCTTCCTCAGAACTGATACAGAGGATGGTTAAGGGTTTCATTCTGCAGACGTACATGTGGGTAACTTTAGTTGTCTACTTAAAAGCTTGCAAACTCTCAAGGATATCACTCCCTCATGTAAACAGTTCAAAGAAACCCCAACGTACCTGCTCAATTAGTTCATCATCATGTAAGATATAGATCTTGTTGATAGTGTATCGTTCCTTCAAAACCAGAGCAAAATGCTCAATACAACGGATGGATAACTTTGACTTCAGGCTGAGGATGATATCCTTTCAAATTTCAGTAGAAAGGGAAAACAAAATTAATTTCTTATTGCCTTTCTGAATTTCCTGTTGAAGATATATGGTCGTATTACCTATCCCCAGCTGCCTCACAGCGCCAGAGACCTGGGTTCAATTCCCGCCTCAGGCGACTGACTGTGTGGAGTTTGCACATTCTCCCCGTGTCTGTGGGTTTCCTCCGGGTGTTCCGGTTTCCTCCCACAGTCCAAAGATGTGCAGGTTAGGTGAATTGGCATGCTGAATTGCCCGTAGTGTTTGGTGTAGGGGAATGGGTCTGGGTGGGTTGAGCTTCGGTGGGTCGGTGTGGACTTGTTGGGCCGAAGGGCCTGTTTCCACACTGTAAGTAATCTAATCTAAAATCCTCTCCTATTGGCTGATTCCTGGGACGAAGAGGTTGAGTTCTCAGGAACGGCTAAACAGATTCGGCCATTATTCACTCGAGTGTAGAAGAATGAGGGGTGACCTGATTGAAACATATAGGATTCTCAGGGAACGTGAAAGGCTGGATGTTGAGAAGATGTTTCCACTTGTTGGGGAATCTCAAACTAGGGGACATAGTTACAGAATGACATGGAAAAAAAATTCTTTTCCCGGAGCAAGGTGAATATCTGAATTCTCGATCACAAGGAGTTGTGGAGTTGAGATCCCTGAAAGTATTTAAAGAACCACTAGGTAGATATTTAAAATATTAAGACGTGAGCATGAAACAGGAGTTGAGGGCTGGAGCAGATCAGCCATGATCTTGCATAATGGCAGGATAGGAGTCAGGGAGCTAAATGGCCTACTTCTCCACTTGTTCCTTATGTTCTTACGATCTAAGAAGACTCCGAAGCAACATGATAATAAGCACTGCAGAAATATGAAGGAAAAAGTGTTAAATCATCCCTAACATCCTGCCTTACTCACTGCCCAAGTCTGCAGTCCCTGTTCCATCCACAGTCTACATCTGCTGCTCCATTGCTGTAGGAACCCCCTGCGCTATCCAGTGTCCCAACCTCATCCTCCATCCACATTCATACCCCCTTCTCCACCCATTCTTCGAACCCCTTCTCCACCCACTCCCCCAAACCCCCGTCCCCATCCACTCTCCCAAACCCCCGTCCCCATCCACTCTCCCAAACCCCCGTCCCCATCCACTCTCCCAAACCCCCGTCCCCATCCACTCTCCCAAACCCCCGTCCCCATCCACTCTCCCAAACTCCCGTCCCCATCCACTCTCCCAAATCCCCGTCCCCATCCACTCCCAAACCCCTGTCCCCATCCACTCTCCCAGCCCCCTTCTCCCCCAACTCTCCCAGCCCCCTTCTCCACCCACTCTCCCAGCCCCTATCTCCACCCACTCTCCTAGCCCCCTTCTTCACCCACTCTCCCACCCCCCTTTTCCACCCACTCTCCCAGCTCCCTTCTTCACCCACTCTCCCAGCACCCTTCTCCACCCACTCTCCCAACCCCCTTCTTCACCCACTCTCCCAGCACCCTTCTCCACCCACTCTCCCAACCCCCTTCTCCACCCACTCTCCCAGCCCTCTTCTCCACCTACTGTCCCAAACCCCTTGTCCACTCTCTCTCCCAAACCCATTCATCACCCACCCTCCCGACCCCCTTCTTCACCCACCCTCCCAACCCCCTTCTTCACCCACCCTCCCAAACCCCTTCTCCACCCCCTGTCCAAACCCCCTCCTCCATCCACTCACTACATCTCTTGCTCTATAAATTGTTCAAACCTATGCACCATCCACAATCCTGGTGCCTAATATATCGACTCAGAGGGCATGAAGTTCCTCTTTTTTCTCACACTGGCTTTCGGTGGTGAGTAATGTACCCCTGCCCTTGGCTGAGAAGACAGTCAGAGCTGACTTGGTAAGCCTGGGCGAGTTTCCTGGCCCTTCATTGGGCTCAATGCTAGTATCCTGGGTTGTCAGAAACTGCCTGCCAATCAGAGGCTAGCAGCCTTTGAGTCCTTTGACTAGAACTAATTGGTGACCAGACATAAAGGTCGAGGGGGTTACCATATCTCCCAGTACCTCTGCCATTGGCAGGAACAGAGCCCATTGTAATTAGCAGTCGTTCTTGCTTCCCTTTCCAACATCTATTGTCTGTCCTGTTCTGTCAATGTCTAAAAGCTTTTGAAAGCTTTTTTAATTGCTGGATACATTGACTTGCAAAAATGGAAAAGCATTTTCGGAGTTGACTTATTTCAGTTATCACCCATGAATCTTGACAATCCTCACTGCAGAATTTGGCCTTTAGTGGATAAATGCTTTCATCCATTACGCAGTGAATACAAAACTTTGGATATTACCTTGAAAGTCAGATTAAAAATCAAGTGTTGACCGACAAGCCTACATCAATAATTTTTGTTCTGTGTTTTGTTTGCTATTCTGCAGATTCGGTTGCTTTTGTATACTGTTCATGTGCATTAAAGAAATCGACAGCATTAGGACAACACATTTTTATCACCAAAAGATGTTCCAAAGTGCTTTAATGCTAAAGAGCTACTTCTGAAACGTGGTCAGTATTGTACCTCAAAGTTTGCTCATTTCACAGATTACCAGATGGGTACAGTATAATCAATCTTGCTCTTTCAGCTCATAACCAAATTAAATTCTTAAAGAAATTAATGAACTATGATTCCATTCCAACCTCCAATGTCTCCAGACTGTCAGACTTTGGATTCACATTCAGTACTGATGAGAGAAGATTTCTTCAAACTGGATACCAGAAAGACTAAAGCTATTATCTTCAAGTCCTGCTGTGTTCTTTAGTTACCAATTTCACCTCGCTCTCAACTAGCTGAGGCTGAACCAGACTTTGCAACCTGGGAACCACATTTGACCAGAGATCCTACCACAAATCCACATCATCACTAAGACTGCCTATATCCCACCTCAATACTATTGCCTGACTCCATCCTCGACTCATCTATTGCTGAAACACTCTACTGCAACTTAATTATATTGAGGTCCGAATTCCTGCCCGGTGTCCCATCCCCCACCCTTCATAGATGATAGCTTAGCCAAAAATCTGTTGCCTACATTTAACTTACAGGTTCCTGTTCACCTGAACTCTGTCTCTTTGGTGTATATTGACTTGACCATTATCCTTCATTTCAAAACCCTCCATTTTCTTGACCATCCTTATTTCTGTGTGTCCTCCACTACTACCATCCTCCAAGACATCTACATTCTTCAAATTCTGGCCTCATTCAACTCCCTGACTTTAAACATTCCATCGCTGATAGCCAAGTTCAGCATTTCCCTGCCTTTCCATTCCGTTCACCTCCTTTAAGACACATCGCTTTCACTAAGAGTTTTATCATTTATCCTAGTATCTCTTTATATGATTTGTGTCAATTTTGGTTTCATAAATGTCCTGTGAAACACCTGAGTAAATACACTCTCTAAATGCAGATTGTTGTCATTGATGTTGTTAATAAAAATCATGTTAATATAAGGGGCAGATCAGAATACTGAGACTCTGATATAAAAAATAGAAAAAGCTGGAAATAATAAACTGGTCAGACTGTATCTATGGAGAGAGAAACAAAATTAAAGTTTCAGCATTAATGAAGAGCGTATTTCAGAATTAGAGAGAGTTGGAGACGTAACAGGTTCAAAATGAGTATTGCAGACAGAGAGCAGTGAGTGGTGAAAGAGAAAAAGGAAAGGTCTGTGATGGAAGGCAGGAGAGATTAAATGACAAGGTTTCACTGGGCAAAACAGGATGTTAATGAAACAAAAATTGGTGATGTAGTAATAGTGAAGAAGGTTATCTCAGAATACAATAGGATCTTGATCAGATGGGTCAATGGGCCGAGGAATGGCAGATGGAGTTTAATTTAGATAAATGTGAGGTGCTGCATTTTGATAGGGCAAATCAGGGCAGGACTTATACACTTAATGGTAAGGTCCTGGGGAGTGCTACTGAACAAAGATACTTAGGAGTGCAAGTGCATAGTTCCTTGAAAGTGGAGTTGCAGGTAGACAGGGTGGTGAAGAAGGCAGTTGGCATGTTTGTCAGTGCATTGGTCAGTGCATTGAATATAGGAATTGAGAGGTCATGTTGCAACTGTACAGGAAACTGGTGAAGCAACTTATAAAATACTACATTCAATTCTGGTCACCTTGCTGTAAGAAATACATTCTTAAGCTTGAAAGGGTTCAGAAAATGTTAAAAAGGATGTTGCCAGAGTTGGAGGGTTTGAGCTATATGTAGAGGCTGAACAGGCTGGGGCTGTTTTCCCTGGAGTGTCGGAGGCTGAGGGGTGACCTTATAGAGATTTATAGAAATCAGGAGGGGCATGGATAGGATGACTGGTCACGGTCATTTTCCCAGGATAGGGGAATCCAAAATTAGAGGGCATAGGTTTAAAGTGAAGGGGAAAAGATTTGACAGAGACCTGACAGGCAACTTTTTCACACAGAGGCTGGTGCATGTATGGAATGAGCTGCCAGAGGACGTGTTGCAGGCTGGTACAATTGCAACATTTAAAAGGTATGTGAATGGGTAGATGAATAGGAAGAGATTAGAGGGGTATGGGCCAAATGTTGGCAAATGGGACTAGATCAGATTGGGATATCTGGTCAGCATGGTTGAGTTGGACTGAAGGGTCTCTTTCCGTGCTGCATGACTCCATGACTGTATGACAAGACAATCTAACTCATTTCAGTCAATCAGCCTGTTCCTTGAATTTGGAACCAGTCATTTATTGGATGTTTATGTCTCACCAGTGCTCCCAGAGGAGACCTCTGTTTAAAGGTAAGGTGCTGGATCTAACATTTATCAGAATGATAAATCCAATTCAATCTCACTATTATTTATATTAATGAATACTAGATTGCCCAGAGCAGCTTCCATGGTTAGATAACAAACCTGAGTCTTTACTACACATCATATTGAGGGAAATCACTGAGTGGCTGCAGCTTGTAAAAACATTATGGCACTTGAATGGAAATGTTGATTTACAACATTTAGTGTTCATAAAGCATCAACAAAAATTGTGACAATGGAAAGTAACATTTGTAGAAAGGAATGAATGGTCTAGAATTGGTTTTTAAATCAGAGTTAGATTTTAGGTTTTATTGTCACGTGTACTCAAGTATAAAAGTACAGGAGTATGGTGACAAGTCACGATGCCGCCACACACGGCACCACGTTAAGTACAAAGTTAGGTGCAGCACGGTGACTCAGTGGTTAGCACTGCTGCCTCACAGCGCCAGGGACTGGGTTCGATTCCAGCCTCAGGCAACTGTCTGTGTGGGGTTTGCATCTTCTCCCTGTGTTGACGTGGATTTCCTCCGGGTGCTCTGGTTTCCTCCCACAATCCAAAGATGTGCAGGTTAGGTAAATTGTCCATGCTAAATTGCCCACAGTGTTCAGGGATGTGTAGATTAGTCAGGGGAAATGTAAAGTAATAGTGTAGGGGAATAGGTCTGGATGGGATACTCTTCGGAGGGTCAGTGTGGACTTGTTGGGTCAAAGGGCCTGTTTCCACACTGTAGGGATTCTATAAAAGTTCTACCTAGTTACAAACTTTAAGTACAAAAATAGTGAAATAAAGAAAAAAAGCACCATCATCTCTCTCCTATATCTTTGTCACTAATGCTACTTTAATCCATTGACAACTGAATTAAAAGTTTTCACTCATTTACTGCCTTCTCCACCAAGCCTATCCCCAACACCTCCTCCCTCCCTCCTACCCCACCCCCAGTAGATGGTTAAAATTAATAGTACATTCAAAGCTGAGCAAAATCAACAAACGGGAAAATTCACAGCAAGGAACAAAGAACACCTATAGCCGTCATTACCTTCACTGTTGTATTTTTCTCAAATCGAAAGGCTTTGGTCTGTCCATTTTCCAAATACACCTTGAGAATACCGGGCATTAAGAGTAGCGAGTTACCCTGTGGGAATGATAAAACGCAAAATTCTAGGATTATTTATGAAAACAGATAAGCAAAATAACATAATAGACTCCTCATTATCTCTGTTACAAATACTAAAACGAGGGACAGCAGAGAGAGATTGTGTGTACGCATATATAAAATATATAGGTGTGGATGTATTTGTGCGTATGCATGTGTGTGTGCATGCATATATATGTTTCTGTGTATCTTTGTGTGTGTGTATGCATTTGTGTGTGTTTGCCTGTGTGTTTGTATGTGTCTGTGTTTGTGTGTGTCTGCGTATGTGTGCCTGTGTGGGTGTCGGTATCTGTGCTTGTGTGTCTGTATCTGTGTCTGTATGCGTCTGCGTTTGTGCATATGTGTGTGTGTGTGTCTGTGTGTCTGTGTGTCTGTGTCTGTGTGTGTCTGTGTACCTGTTTTTGTGTTTGTGCTTAGTGATATGTACAGTTTGCCTCCAATATCCCTCCTGAAGTTTCAGATCCAATCTCTCCAGGTATTCATGAACTTCTTGCTGTCATTTTGTTCCAAAGTTCACTCACACACACACATCCACAGAAAAGTTCAGCCTATCCTTTGGGATTAAACAACCAAAAAAAACCCCATCACAGCCAAAGGAGTTTTCTATGTTTTATCCGGAGACCAAGCCAAACAAAGCAACTGGTTTGGAGGGACTACACTGAAGATCAGGAATCCAGGGTGGGGTTAAGGTAGTGTGCTTCTTATGCCTAAAGTTTCAGATTTCCAGCCTTATTAAGGGCCTTGTGTTAGGCTTAGATTAGATTCCCTACAGTGTGGAAACAGGCCTTTCGGCCCAACCGGCCCACAAGGACCCTCCAATGAGTAACTCACCCAGACCCATCCCTCTCTGACTAATGCACCTAACACTACGGGCAATTTAGCACTGCCAATACACCTGACTTGCACATCTTTGTGACTGTGGGAGGAAACCGGAGCACCCGGAGGAAACCCACACAGACACGGGGAGAACATGCAAACTCCACACAGACAATCGACCAAGGCTGGAATCCAACCTGGGACTTTGGTGCTGTCAGGCAGCAGTGCTAACCATTGAGCCACTGTGCTGCCCTAAGTAGAGTTGGTAGATCTAATGAAGGACATACAGTTACTTCAGATTAGTGAAAGAAGGCTTCAAAACGTGGCTAGTTGGAGGGCACTAAATTTTGTTCTGGGCATCCAAAAAAGTAGTGGCATAACTGAGAGTTGGCACCATGGTATGAAGTATCAGGGGATCCAAAGTCCACACATGTCTGGAGCACAAACTGTTTTTAATAACCTGATGGGGAAGACACACAGGTTCCTTCCAGTTCCACATTATCTGGAGGGAGGCAGAAGTAGGAAACCACAGACCAGTTATGTGTGGCACCTTATCAAATGCTTTCCAGAAGTCCAGATATACTACATCTACAGGACCTCCATTACCCACTTCACTTGTTACATCTTCAAAGAGTTCTAGCAAATTAAATGAATTACTCTTCACAAAGAAAATGAATTATTCTTCATCAAACCACACTGACTGTGGTGGTTTGTTTTTACTTTACAAATGTAATACCACTTAATAATGAATTCAAACAATTTCCCAATGACAGACAATAAACTAACCATTCTGTGGTTTCCTACTTTCTATTTCCCTCCCGTTTTGAACTATTGTCTTCCATTAGCAATTTTCCAACCACTAGAACCTTTCCAGATTCCAGGACATTTTGGAATACTATAATTAATGTATCCACTATCCCCGCTGTCACTTCCTTTAAGACTATAGGGTATAGGTCATCAGATCCTGGGGACTTGTCTGCCTTTAATCCCAATACTTTGCTCAGAATTTTCTCCCTATTGATGGTGATTGCTACAAATTCTACCTTTTCTATAATCTCTGCATTACCTGTTACAATTGGGATGGTTTCAGTGTCTTCCACTGTGCAAACTGAGGTAAAATATTGATTTAGAGTCTCTGCCATTTCTGTGCTCCCCACTATTAATTCCTCGACCTCGAAAGGGCCAACATTCATCTTAGCTACTCTCCTTTTTATATACTGATAAAATTATTTGCTGTCTGTTTTTATATTTTGAGCTAGTTTTCTTTCATAATTAACCTTCATTCTTTTTATTACTTTTGAATCACCCTTTGCTGGTCTTTAAAAGTTTCCCAATCCTCCAGCCTGCCACTGCTCTTTGCAATATGGCATGCCTTAGTTTTTGCCCTTATGTTATCTTTAACTTCCTTAGTTAGCTATGGATGCATTTATCCCTCTTATATTCTTTTCTTCCTTTCTAAATATATTTTAGTTGGAGGAATTAAATATCTCCTTTAAGGTTCATCAATAGTCCTACATTTTAGACTTTCCGCATGGCCCACTGGGCCAAATCTGTCGATTTCCCTATGTAATTAGCTTTGTTTAATTCTAAAATACTAGTATGCGACTCAGGTTTCACCAACGCTCGCCACAATCAACATTATTCAGGCCCTCAGGAAGCATAAAACCAATAAGGCACCTAGTGTTATATAGAAAAATACAAGTTACCCAGTCCAGAACATACTGGGAGCAAATCAGATTAATTATAATCTGGCTGAACTAGTCAGTGGGCTAAATGCCTGTGGAAGGCACAAACCTGTACTTGGCCATTGACGATCACTTCCTCAGCAAAGTGTACTTTGACTGGGTTGCTTTTCAATCTGGCTCGCTTTTCTTCAGTAATAAATGATGACTTGGGCCCCTGTATACAAACAGAAACCATGGCACTTAAACAATAGCTTTGGCGTTTTGTGTTGACAATGTGTGGCAATTGGGAAAGCCCTGCACTGATGTTCTGAGTTCCAAAAGTTTGATTGTAACCTAAAATACGAACATACAAACAAGGATCAAGAGAGTAGGCCTATGAGCCTACTTCGCTCTTCAATAAAATCACGGCTGTTCTGATTTTATTGTAGGATCCAGGCCCTTCAGCCCAACAAGTCCACCCACCAACCCTCCAAAGTGTAACTCACCCAGACCCATTCTCCAACAGTAACCCCTGACTAATTCACTTAACCTACACACCCCTGAATACAATGGGTAATTTAGCACTACCAATTCACCTGACCTACACATCTTTGGACTGTGGGAGTAAACCAGAGCACCAGGAGGAAACCCACACAGACACAGGGAGATTGTGCAAACTCCACGTGGTCACCCAAGACTGGATTCGAACCCAGGTTCCTGGCCCTGTGAGGCAGCACTGCTAACCACTGAGCCATCATGCCTCCTCTTGATTTTAACCTCAACTCTACATTCCTGTATCTCCCTGATAATCTTTCAACTCCTCAGTCATCAGGAATCTGTCTATTTCTGCCTTAAAAAATATTTAAATACTCTGCATCCACTACCTCGTGAGGAAGGGAATTCTAAAGGCCCACAACCCTTTGAGAGAAAAAGGGTTTCCTCATCTTTGTTTTAAATGGGTGCCCCCCATTTTAAAATAATGATCTCCAGTTCTCAGATCCTCTCACAGAGGAAACCTGAATTCTTTCAGCATTCACCCGTTCAAGACCCCTTGAGATCTTAGATGTTTTAGTTAATTCACTTATAACTCTTCAAAACTCCACGGGATACAAGCCCATCCTATCTAGCCTCTCCATCTAAGGCAATCCACTTATTCCAGGTATTCCTTCTCTGAACTGCTTCTGATGCGTTAACATCCTTCCATAAGTACAGTGACCAAAACTGTATACAGTACTCCAGATGTGGTCTCCCCAAAGCCCTGTAAAATTAATGTATAATCTCCCTACTCTTGCAGTTAATTCCCTTTGCAATAAACCATTCAAATTGTGCCACGTGACCTTTTGTATCCATCTGAAAGAGGACATGGCATCTCGGTTTAATAATTCAACTCTAAAAGTCTAGTGCTTGCCTCAGTCTTGCACTGAAGCTCATCCAATATCCCCGTAATAGCATGTACTTCTAACTAGATAGAGAGAGCTGGAGGTCTAGTTGATGGGTGCTGCTCCACTTTAGGATATGCTGAGATTAATGATCAAATCTTCGTTTGTATCCTGCATGAAGCCTGGAAACTTCTTTGATTATGTAGCTTGATAACACATCACACAAGACAAATGGCCACTGAAGCATGAATCAAACCCTTCTGACGTGAGCTGGTTGAATTTGTGTCAAACTTGGAGCAGTGCACAGTCTCATCAAGCCCCATCAAATGTTAATTGGACATAAAGCACCATCCTGTTCAGAGTCAGGTGGCTTTCTGCAAGCTTACTTCAAGACATCTAGTTCTCTTAATGCTAAGGAAACAGGGTCAATTGAAGTTTGATAGATTTTTATTGGAATACTCAGCGACAGTGAGTAGACAGAGATGAGGTACAGCTGACTGAAGGAACAGGCCAAATAGCCTGCTCCTATTCCCGTGTCCAAGATCAAGTGCTCACTGTAAATGTCAGCATCCATCCCATCTATAGATTTGTTATATCTGTTAGTTATTTCACTAATAAGTCTTCAAAACTCCACGGGATACAAGCCCATCCTGTCTAGCCTCTCCATCTAAGGCATGTCATTCAAACTGCCATTGCAAATGCCAGACTAAAGTATTTGGGAATGAATCTGAATCACGTCGAGTGAATCTCTCCTGGACTGCAACCGAGTTGTGAATAAACCCATAGAATCCCGACAGTGTAGAAACAGGTCATTTGGCCCAACAGGTCCATACCGACCCTCTGAAGAGTATCCCACCCAGACCCATTCCCCTACCATATAACTCTACATTTCCCCTGACTAATGCACTTAACCCACACATCCCTGAACACTACGGGCAATTTAATAAGTTAATATGGAAACTTCACACAGACAGTCGCCCGAGGCTGGAATCGAACTGATGACCATGAGTAGCATTGGAAAGCTCTGCTTTTAAAAGTCGAAAGATTGTACTTACAGGGGTATTTCGCAGGACAGTCACTGTAACAGTGTTACCACATTCCCTGCAATAAACAATTTGACAAATATTAAAGCAATATGGGTCCAATTCAGAAAAAAAGGGCACTTGACTAAAACCTGCAAAATTAAGCTCCTGGCACAGAATATTATTTTCCGGGATCACAGGCTTGAACTTAACAGCAACACATAAGACTCATAAGAGTTGTACAGCGTGGAACCAGACCCTTTTGTCCAACTTGTCCTCACTGACCAGACATCCCAATCTGATCTAGTCCGTCTATCTCACTCAGATTGTAGTTCGATGTTAAAAATAAAATTGCCACGATCTTACAAGCCCCATGGGACTGCTCTCTCATTTGAGAAAGAGAGGTGACTGGTGAATTAGAATTAGGTTCAGTGTCACGTGTGCTCAAGTTACAAAAGTACTGGAGTGCAGTGAAAAGTGTACAATGTCACCAACACACAGTGGCACCTTAAGTACAAAATACCTAGGTATAAATCTCAGGTATAAAATTAGAGAAAATAAAGAAATAAGTTACAGAACGTGACAGATATACACAGTATATGTTAGGAAAATAAGAAATAAAGAAATAAAAAGATTCACAATGCAGTCTTTCTATTGTTGGGGGGGGGGTTCAGAACTAGAGGGCATAAGTTTAGAGTGAGAGGGGAAAGATATAAAAGGGATTGAAGAAGCAACGTGTTCACGCAGAGGGTGGTGAATGTATGGAACGAGCTGTCAGAGGAAGTGGTGGAGGCTGGTACAATTACAACATTTAAAAGGCATCTGGATAGGTATATGAATAGGAAGGGTTTAGAGAGATATAGGGCTAAGCGCTGGCAAATGGTACTAGATTAGGTTAGGATATCTGATCAGCATGGATGAGTTGGAGAAGGGTCTGTTTCTGTGCTGTACATCTCCATGACTCTCTGGCTCTATTAGGGCTTTCTGTAATGGTAGTGGTTTAACTTGAACCTCAGACAAGGGGAAAGGTTGAGAAGGAGAGTCCCTCATGGTAACCAATGTTTACACAAAGACATCAGCATCAGAAACATTTCTGGTAAACAATCACACTAAAGCTCCAGTGTAAGTCCAGAATTCAGATACAAAGGGTAAAGATGCCTTCCTATAAGCAGTCTCCCACAGACCAGATTAAAGCAGAGTGAAGTCTAATGAAGACGTCAGCCTTACACATTCTGGATGTGATCATGAACACATTGGAGATTGAAATACATCCAAAAGAGTACAAGTCATAACTCAGACCATACTTAGTTTTACATATTTGGTTCTTACAAACCCTGCCTCCAATGTTTGGCATGTATTTAAATTGGGATTGCAGTGAGGTTTTCTACACAGGTGGGAACTCCATTCTATATATTCTGCTAAACAGTTCTTAAGATCCAGCCAGACAACACTGTTTAAGCCCAAGACCCTTGATAACACCTTTAACAGGAAGCAAATCAAATTCAGTAAAGTTACTGAGAGATTCTTTTGTAATGATCACCACCTTAGCACTGAATCCTAGAGCTACAAGCATTGGACAGGAGAAATATATTCCAACAAAAGAGGCTCTGGGTTTGACAAGTGCACACACTACATACACCTTGCTTTGGTTTATCATTTATGAACAATCTTTAACTTAAAATGCTTTCTTTAACTACATTTCTGATAGAATACACTGAATTATAAATAGTGGGACTATGGATACAATGGAGAATTCATCTTAGGTAAGCAAGCAAGAACTCAACTGTGTGGATAATAGAGTGTTCAACTGTCTGTATTTATGGAGAAATTGGCTGTATGTGTAATGGGGTACTGGTTGTTTGTGTAGGGTACACAACGGAGCATTCAATAGTACTTGGAATGGAGTTCTTGATTGTGTGTATATGGAGTATTTGACTATATGTATATCCAAGTTTTTGACTGTATGTATAACCTGGCAGTGCACATATCAAAGAAGGAGAAAGTGAGGACTGCAGATGCTGGAGATCAGAGTCGAGACTGTGGTGCTGGAAAAGCACAGCAGGTCAGGCAGCATCCAAGGAGCAGGGGAGTTGACGTTTCGGGAAAAAGTCCTTCCTCAGGAATAAAGGGTTTCTGTTGAAGGGCTTTTGCCTGAAATGTCGATTCTCCTGCTCCTCGAATGCTGCTTGACCTGCTGTGCTTTTCCAGCACCACACTCTTAACGCATATCTAAGCATTCAATTGTGCATACAAGTTTGTCTTTGTATTTGAATTTTCAAATGTGTTTAAAATGGGGTATTCAATTATGTTTGCATGTAATAGAGAACTGGCCGGGTGTGTAATGGAATATTCAAACTTGTGTGTGGAAACTTACTCAACTGTCTGTGTAATGGAATTTTCGATTGAAATGTCGACTGTGAGTGCAGCAGAATATTTGTCTCTGTGAGTAACTGAGAACTCAACTGTTTGTGTAATTCAATATATGTAATGGTTTATATTGTGCAAGATGTCTGGGTGAGCTGCTGTAGAACTAAGGAGACATATGACACTCAATTAAGTCTTGTTGGTGATCTCCCTTTAGAACTGCAAACAATTTTCTACACTTTAGCTTTGTTTTATTTTCTGAGTTTGCCACCAACAACTTGCATTTATATAGCACTTTGAAGGTCACAAAACTTCACAATTCAAACTTCATAGCAAGTTCACCTATTAAAGGACTTAAAGACAGCCCTCAAATAAGGTCATAGAGATGTACAGCACAGAAACAGACCCTTCAGTCCAACGTATCCATGCCGAACAGATATCCTAAATTAATCTAGTCCCATTTGCCAGCATTTGGCCCACATCCCTCTCAACCCTTCCTATTCAGATGCCTTTTAAATGTTGCAATTGTACCAGCCTCCACTACTTCCTCTGGCAGCTCATTCCATACATGCAGCACCCTCTGCGTGAAAAGCCCCTTAGGACCCTGTTATATCTTTCCCCTCTCACCCCAAACCTATGCCCTCTGGTTCTGGACTCCCCCACCCAGGGAAAAGTCATTGGCTATTTACCCCAACCAGGCCTCTCATGATTTTATAAACATCTATAAGGTCACCCCTCAGCCTCTGAAGTTCCAGAGAAAACAGCCCCAGCCTGTTCAACCTCTCCCCATTGCTCAAATCCTCCAACCCTGGCAACATCCTTATAAATCTTTTCTGAAACCTTTCAAGTTTCACAACATCCTTCCGATAGGAAGGAGACCAGAATTGCACGTAATATTCCAAAAGTGGCTTAACCAATGTCCTGTACATCCACAACATGACATCCCAACTCCTATGTTCAATGCATTGAACAATAAAGGAAACCATAACATCTTCTTCACTATCCTGTCTACCTACGACTCTGGCCATTAATGATTAGCTGGTGGTAACTATTAAAACTTTACATTCAGTGAATGCGCTAAAAGGGTCCTCACCTAATAATGTTATCGATACGTTCCTGGGAAATTGTATCCAGAGGCATGTCGTTAATTTGTAAAATCTGGTCACCTGGGAATAGCTTTCCCTCTCCAGGACCACCTAAGAAGCAAAATGAAGTCAGCATATTTTTGAAAGGAGCATTAGTTGTCCCTCACAGAAAGAGGAGAAAAAACTGAAAGTACATGGGAAGCTATTAGCATATGCAAAGGTTAAAAAAAAGATAATTATTCATACTTTTTTTTACAACTGCACATCTTGCTGCCTGAAGCTTGTCTCATCTCAATGAAAAGGGAATGATGCATTTCTCAGATTGTGGAGAGAGAGAGAGGTGGATTGTACCTGTTTGTGACTTTCTTATAAAGAACTAGGGAACACAGATAATGTCAAGGAACTAAGGATTCTTGTGTGTGTTGAATAATCACAGCGTAGAACCCGAGGACCAGCATGCTAGAGATCATAAGGAAATTGATATTGGACCAAGGACAGGAGCTCACCAAAATAACCAAAGCAAATCTGCCTGTGTGGAGCTTCTACCTTCCCCCTCCATATCTATGTGGGTTTCCTTCAGGTGCTCCGGTTTCCTGCCAGTCCAAAGATGTGCAGGTTGGGTGGATTGGCCGTGCTAAATTGCCCCATAGTGTGTAGGCTAGGTGGGTTAACTGTGGTAAATGTGGAGATTGGGTGAGATGCTGTTCAAACGGTTAGTGCAGACTCAATGGGCCGAATAGCCTCTATCTGCACTGTAGTGATTCAATGATGATTCTATGAAAATAATGAACAAGTTAAAGGCATGAAAGTGTGACAAATCACCCAGAGCAGAAGATTCCATGCCAGAGTTTTAAAGGAGAATTGGTGCAGACAATGCATATGCCCTGACTGTAACCTATCAAAGCTGAGGAACTGGTCCCATAGACTGAAAAAATTACTCATGTCACTCCAACAGTTGAGAAAGGGAGAAGAACTGCATCAGAGGTCAGATCAGTTTTCCTTCGTGTGAATCCAAGGAAAGTGATGGTACCAAACAGAGTACCAGGCCGTGCACTCAGAGCATGCGCAGATCAACTGGCAGAGGTCTTCTCAGACACCTTCAACCTCTCCCTGCAGCAGGCCACTGTCCCTGCCTGTTTCAAGAGGGCCAACATTATCTCTGTGTCTAAGAAGGCTCATGCTGCATGCCTCAGTGACTACCGCCCAGTGGCCCGAACTTCAATGGTCATGAAATGCTTTGAAAGGCTGGTCATGGCATTAATCAACTCCAGCCTCCCCACTGCTCTTGACCCACTCCAATTTTCCTATCAGACCAACAGATCCATGTCAGATGCCATATCACTTGCCCTTCACTCCGCCCTAGAACATCTTGACACCAAGAACTGCTACATGAGAATCCTACTCATTGACTACAGTTCAGCTTTCAACACTATTATCCTCTCGAGACTGATTACTAAACTTAGTTATTTCAGACTAAGAGCCACTCTCTGCAACTGGATCCTCAGTTTCCTGACCCACAGGGCACAATCAGTGAAGACTGGGGACAATATTTCATCCTCACTAACGCTCAATGCTGGAGCCCCTAGGGTTGTGCACTCATCCCCCTACTATACTCACTGTATACCCATGATGCGTCACCATGGTGAACTCGGCCCGGACAATCATAAAGGCCAACCTCCTATCTATAGAATCCATCTACCAGGACCGCTGTCAAGGAAAGGCCGCCAGCATTCTCAAAGATCCATCCCACCCTTCAATGTTTTTCTACAACCTCTACCATCGGGGAGGAGGTACAGAAGCCTGAACACACGCACCAGCCAGTTTCGAAACAGTTTCTACCCTACTGTTCTTAGAATACTGAATGGACTCACAAACTCTTAACATTCGCCTGTACCTGTATTTTTGTTTTTGCTGCTGTTTACCTATTGTTCACTTATCTATGCTACTGAACTCGGTGATCTGCCTGTATTGCTCGCAAGACAAAGCTTTCCTCTGTGCCTCGGTACACGAGACAATAAATTAAATTAAATTAAATTCAGAAGCCTGGTGAATTATAGCCCAATTAACCTCACATCTTGCATTGGCAAATATCTAGGCCTATCATTAAGGACAGAGTGGCTGAAGATGTAGCTAATTTTCAGCTGATCAGAGACAGTAGTAAAGGCCCTACAAATCTCTATGAACTTTTTTAAATACGTGAGGAGAGAACCTCTGGGTCCTAACGTCCACTGGTCGTGTCTTACCCTTTGGAAAAAATCCAGCAATGAGATGATAAGCCACTTTTATGATCTTATTGTGGGGTGGGTTCTTGAGGAAGGGGTCTCAGGAGGAGTTGGAGGCTTGGATAGGGGTGCGGATTTGAGGCCATTCCCTTGCCCCCATCCCTGCCTCCATTGTCACTAGTTGGATAAAATGCAGGCTCTATTCCTTAACCTAGTTTGCAAGTTGTCATGGTTTCTCAGTTTGGAAACTAGGCAGCTTTGTCCACCAGGGGGCAGATAATTTGGAAGGTGACGGGTTAAGGCCCTTAATTGACCATTTTGGTGGAAGTCAAGAAGGCCGTCTATGGATCATTTTAATTAATTACCGAGGTGGCAGGAAGAGGGTGAGGGGCCAAGCCCATTATATCACCTTCTGACCATCTTCAGGGAAGAGAAAATTCCACTTGAAGTATTGTCACCATGGCAAAACTGACAAAGATTGAGAAGAGTTCAGAGTTAATGCTGGAGGTGTTGAGATGGACTGTATCAGTTAAAAGCCCTGGCCCTATCAGACCCTCAGCCCCTCTTGAAAACACTTCAGGCCTTCCCTCAGTTCGATTAGATTACTTACAGTGTGGAAACAGGCCCTCCGGCCCAACAAGTCCACACCGGCCCGCCGAAGCGCAACCCACCCAGACCCATTCCCCTACATTTACCCCTTCACCTAACACTACAGGCAGTTTAGCATGGCCAATTTACTTAACGTGCACATTTATGGACTGTGGGAGGAAACCGGAGCACCCGGAGGAAACCCACGCAGACACGGGGAGAATGTACAAACTCCACACAGACAGTCGCCTGACGCTGGAATTGAACCTGTGTCTCAGGTGCTGTGAGGCAGCAGTGCTAACTGCTGTGCTGCCGTGCTGCCCACATTGGAACCTCCCATTCCCAGGTATTTACCTGCAGTGACAGACTTCACACATACTGGTGAATCTTCTGAGACCATAAAACCGTAGTCCAGGAGTGGATCTTTGATAATCTTCACTGTGACCTTCAAAGGGCTGCTCGGCTGGTTTGTGTTAGCAGCTGCTCCATCGGCTGGACCTTGATTACTTCAATCACAAACAAAGCAAGGGTCACATTTGTCAATCATTGTCAGAATCTTATTATTTTCCATATTATTTAATCCATCTCTCACCCATCCTCACCACACCCCTTCAATCCCCCATCCCCCACCCCCAGCCTGGACTCGGTCAGGTTCCTGCAAAATTCTCACTCGTAGTCTCTCCCCATCGCATTGGCTTTCTGAGAGAGAGGTCATTGTAAAAGGGATTTCCTCTGCTTCTCTGTATCCACCTCAAAACTGACACACCCATTCTCTAGGAACCTGCCAAAACCAGGGTGAAAAATTCCAGCAAGCTGTTTCGAGAATGTCAAAGGATCAGAAGATTCTTGGTGAGTTAATAGAATCAAAGACAGAGGCTATGAGTCACAGAACCTCTGCTCTGTCCAAACTGCAGCAAATTGGCTAGGATGAGATCAAAATGTAGTTAGTGAATAAAACCAGGAAATTTTCAGCAAGTTCGGCAGCATCTGTGGAGAAACTTTCAGGTTAGTGAGTCACTGACACGCCCATTGAGGTGATTGATCAGTCCATGGTCTAGAATGGCGGAACAGGCTCAAGGGGCTGAATGGTCTGCTCAGGCTCCAATATGCCTTCATCAGAAGTGGGTAAAGTCAGGGTGCAATTTCCCCTCCCTGGAGATGGTGAGGAAAGGGCAAATATTTGGTTGAGTTCACCCAGAGGTGTACTCAGTCCCTTTCTCACCACCTCCACTCCGGGCAGGAAAATCCATGGTGGGCATCCTCAGCCCGCCAACAAGTGAAGCTTTTGAATCACCAGCTAATAGACAATAGACAATAGGTGCAGGAGTAGGCCATTCAGCCCTTCGAGCCTGCACCGCCATTCAATATGATCATGGCTGATCATTCCTAATCAGTATCCACTTCCTGCCTTATCTCCATAACCCTTGATTCCAAGGGCCTAAGCCACTCATTGGGCTGAATACCCTCTCTCCCAGCTGGTGGGAACAGGGCGTGTTTTCTTCACAGGGAAGCTCCACTTGCCTGAATCTGGGGCTAATTGGGACAGGGAGGGTTACTCACCCCATCCCCAATAGTGTCCCCAAAATACCCACTTTCTTACCCACTGGTGAAGCTGGTCATGGTGTGCCACTTGTGCTTCCAACCCTGAGCCTACAAATTTCTGATTGAGCAGTTACCTCTGGGTGGGTGGTGGACAGGGCAAGGATTCAGTGAGCAGGCTCCTGATTGGACAAAGGAGAAGCCCTTAAGTACCAAATTGATGCTCAATCCAATGAACTTTCATGCTGGGGTGATAAAGAGAGCCTAAGTAGGTTAATGCCCCTTGAAGTCACCTATGCCCACACTTAGTACTCACCACATTAAATCCTAGCCTTAGGGATGTACCAGGTTTTAAGCAAATGCAAGGGTAGAGAGTGGAAAGAAAAAAACATGGGATGGTCTGTGCTGAGATTGAAGACTGGACAATAACAAAGGGGGTAATGGTGTTAGGCAAATTAAGTCAGAATGGAACAAATTAAGGAGCAAAACATGAATATGGAGGAGGGATACACAATGACAACAGAGTCACTGCCACAAGATTGGCTGTTTTCCCTGGAGGCTGAGGGGTGACCTTACAGAGATTTATAAAATCGTGAGGGTAAATAGATAAGGACTTTTCCATGGGGTGGGGGAGTCCAAAACTAGAGGGCAGAGGTTTAAGATGAAAAGGGAAAGATTTAAAAGGGTCCTAAGCGGCAACTTTTTCACACAAAGGGTGGTGTGTGCATGGAATGAGCTGTCAGAGGAAGTGGTGGACATTGGCATAATTACAACAGTGAAAAAGCATCTGGATGGGTATATGAACAGGAAGGGTTTAGAGGGATATGGGCTAAGTGCTGGCAAATGGGACTAAATTAAGTTATCTGGTCCTCATGGATGAATTGGATTTAATACTCTTTTCGTGTTGCCCTGACTCTATAAATGATTCAGAGATCTGAATTATTGGGTTAGACATCAAATGGCCATGGGATTTTGATCCAGTGCTGGGAAACTTTGAAAATTACAGTCCCAGACATTACCTTGGAATGCCATCTTCTGGGACAGTTGTGAATTTGAAAGGCTTAGGTTTAATTTTAAAATTTTGAGTGAATTCTCCCACCCTGATGTCATGAGAGTAATGACAAGTGTGGTGACAAAATAAGGTGAGAAAGAAAAAAGTATAGATTTGCATCATTGCAAAAGAAGGTCTTGACTTGCCCTGAGCTTAGAAAGGTGAGTTCAAAGAGGTGACGACCTTATTTCAGTGCATTTGCAGTTCATTAAAAGCCCAATTTGACCGACTTACATTGCTTTTCCAAAACATCTCTCCTCTACCACGAAACGTAGACAGTGAAAATTCCCAACAGAAAGGTCAGAGCCAGTTCCTGACAATTATAGCTTGGTGAAGACCCATCCTGCCATCACCCAATGCACTTCACACATTGATGCTGACATGGCGGATTGACGCTCATTAACTTTAGCACCAGGTTACAGAATGTCAGAGACTATCATCACTCAGACTGCCAGCTGCTTACACACCAAATACAATTCGTGTGCTTTGAGTAAGTGGTGATGTGTGAACGTTAGAGGATCCACCACAGTCATTCAATCACACTATATGGGGATGGTCACAGTCAGTTCAAGTGATGTAGTGTAGTGATTACAGGTAGGTCAGTTGAGGGATCAATCTGTGAGGGTGTGGCCAGCTTTTCTTTGCAATGAGACAAAGGGAGAGACTCAGTATGACAGAGAGGGACACATGAGCGGAAGGAGGTGATGATGAGCAGGAGAGTGTTATGGACCAGATTAGACCAGACCCTCTCAAAATATTTTAAGAAGGTAGACTAGGCCCTAATTTTTTCTTATTTTAAAGACAGATGTAAAGTGCCATGTCCCGAACACTATTTTCTGGTCAAACTACTTGCTATTAAACAAAACATAATGTATTCAAATGCTATCATTAAAAGTACAACAAAAGAAAGAAGAACTTAGAATAAATTAACTCGACTGGAAAACTTAACAGAACAATAGATACAACTATTATTAATTAACTGTTTCAATATAGTAGTATTCCATAAACACACCTTTTGGCAAAAAGGCAAATTCGAAAACAGATTTTGTCTCACATGTAATCCAACAACCTACGAAGAGAACCGCTAGCTTTTGGCTATAATCAAGAGATGGGGAAAATAGGTTCCACTTTTTCAACATCACAATAGCAACCGATGCTGAATTTCAAAACTAAAAAAACTAAAAACTAGAAATCCTGATTTGTGAGAGCTGGCCACACCCATCCAGGCTGCACCTATTATTCCAACTTTAAATAAAAACAAGGCCTCCCAAGTTGTTTACTTTCTAGGCTCTCACTAGCCAATTCGGCACCTCTGCCTTAAAACTTTGCTTAATTGTAACCAGGACAAAACACACTTCCTAAAGCCACAGCATTGTCACAAGAAGTCATCAGGTGTTCCCAGTGAGTAAGCTGGAAATGCAGAAAGGGTTAGCAGTTTGGGAGGATGTGATGCTGTGAGCCCTTGGGTGGAACACGATGCATGCAAGTAGTTCATGAGCCTTGGCAAAGGCATGTGCCGTATCCTGAGTAAGAGGTAACAGAGAGAAGATGGTGGTACTTGATCTTGCAGAGTGCAGAAAATCTTTTCACTCTGTACACAGCACTGACCCACACTGCTCTTTATGCCAAGGTTGGTTGTCTTTGTTATGGTGTTCCCCTTTGGGGGATGGGGGAGGTGAGCAAGGATAAGGATTCCCATCCTCTCCACCAGACAGCCCAGCAGCACCTTCAGATCTCTGTCCTGGAAGGAGCTTGTCTTTCCCCTTGAGACCGTTTCCAGATCGAGCCCCTGCAGTCTGAGAGATCAATGCTGATTGGGAGAGTCTGAAGTAGTGGCAGCTGGGCTTTTGGGGCAGGGGTGGGTGGTACAAGGAAACCAGGAGAAGATCTTACCTGGAGCACAGGAAACACGATTTCATGAGAAATGCAGCCATCATCTCAGGATTATAATTAGTGAGGAGAAACGTAGAAGACGGTGTGAGAAAATTGATTGTGGGCCACTGTGAAACTCACTGGCCGTCACACTTTCAGGAGAAATCGGAGAATTTAGCCCGACTTCACTGTATTGGAAAGTACAGGATGTTCAAAGGATGTACTTGACAAAAAGTTTGTAAAAAAGCAACAGATCAGTTCAAATCAGCGAGATTTTTTAAACAAACGCAGAGGAAGTCTCCTTGCTGGGTTTGAATCTGATTAGAATGTTTTTGTTTAATTGGTGGGCAACAAGATTCCGTGCACTGAAGTGTTCCATGCAGACCCCAACTGGATGGCCGAACAGAGGTTACCATAGCAACACCCCTCTGCAGGTCAGGGGAAACAGCAGGGATGGCCTGCTCTACCACTTATTAAAATTGTGAATTATAAACAGGGGACTTAGCCAGGTCACCACAGGAGGTGGAAGGAGCGAGCCCTCTACACTGTGCCCTATCTCCAGCCCTCTCCCTGTAACCACATTACGAGGTAAAAACAATGACTGCAGATGCTGGAAACCAGATTCTGGATTAGTGGTGCTGGAAGAGCACAGCAGTTCAGGCAGCATCCAAAGTGCAGCGAAATCGACTTTTCGGGCAAAAGCCCTTCCTGATGACCACACTATAACCACACTACCCCCAACACAAACACACACACAAACACTGCCAGACCAGAACACTGGGAGCAGACTGGAACATCTCACTGTCAACTCTGGTCAGCGACTGGAATCGGGTATTAAAGATGCTTCAGCTCTGAGTGAGAGCCAGTCAGACTATCATGATGCCCATATTAAGAAGCTAGACAGTATAAATATGAACTGTATCTAACCTTTCAAATGTTTCGTACATTGTGACCACCCCCAATCAGTTCTTTGAAAATACCTGAGCTATGTTTGTGGAACAGTCCCCTTCTCTTAATCATCCTGCAATGGGATTTAAGAGTACATTTTACTATTTAGTATTTCTATTTCAAAAGGAATGTACATCAGACAAAGGTCAGGAGGCCTGACTTCGAGCCTACAGGACTACTGTCCAATGTCTAAGCTACAGTATTCTCTCAATTGTACAGAGATGTGAGCTGATGATCTGTGGGTGAAAATTACTTCTTTAATTGCGCAACAATTTTTCATGAAACAGTCTGGATTGGAACAAAGATGCAGCTGAAAGGAGTAGGGTATTTATGTTACATTAAATTTAATCTGACTTCAGGCTATCAGAAAACCGGTACTTCCAGACAAGGTGATTGACATGATCTCGTGCAGATAAATAATTCATAAAGGCTTTTAACGATGTAGCAATTGTGGCTCTTTGTTATATTATAGACAAGGGAAAATCAAAACTCTCAACAACTGAAAGTGCTTTGTGCTTCTGAAAAGGGTCATTCTGTTTTGTTTGTGAGATTTTATTTACAAAAACGATAATGCTTTTGGTGACAAAATGTAGTTTTATAAATTCAACGTTGACTTGCTTTACAGTACACGGCATGTAATGCCATAATTGAGAGAAATCAGCAAGGTAAAGGCTATGTTGTAAATGTAATATCCATGTTAATTTGCTGAGGCAGGTTCTGAGAATAGAAACCAGGATTTTATAAACCTCCCGGAGGTGGACCAGGAGGTAGAAGAGCTGGTGAAATGATGAGTGGCCACGTGTGATTGGCTGTTTGATGTGATACGGCCAAAAGGGCTTCGGGTTTTTGAAAAGATTCGTAGGGTTATGGATTTGGTCATAGATTCATTCGCTGAACTGGTGTGGTTTTCTGCAGACGTTTTGTCACCTTGCTAGGTGACATCATCAGTGTGTCTTCGATAAAGTGCTGTCGGTCTGTCCTGCCTGGTACTTGTGTGTCTCTGCTTTTTGGTACTTCCAGTTCTGTATCTGAATGGTTTGTATATCAGATCCTGTTCAATATGTTTATTGATTGAGTTCCAGCTGGAGTGACAGGCTTTAAGGAATTCTCTCATGTGTCTCTATTTTGCCTGTGCTGGGATGGTTACATTGTCCCAGTTGAATTTGTGTCCTTCGTTGTCCGTGTGGGTGGAAATCAGAGTACTGGTTCAGTCTGGCAGTGGGGAGTTGATGCTCATGCATTCATATGGTCAACTTTTCTTCCTGTTTGTCCTATGTACTGTTTTTCACAGGCCTTGCAGGGTATCTTTGTAGATTATGTTCATCCTGTTGAATGGGGGTGTCGGGTCTTTAACTTTTGTGAGGAGTTGGTGAAAAGTGTTTACCGGTTTGTGGGCCACTAAGATTCCTAGGGGTCTGAGTAGTCAGGTAGTCATTTCAAAAGGGCTTTTTCCCAGTGGAGGGAACGGATGCAGAGACTGTCCACCGGGGTGGGGGGGGGGGGGGGGGGGAACGGGCTTTTTTTATTCATTTCTGGGACATGGATGTCACTGGCTGGCTAACATTTATTGCCTGTCCCTAGTTGCCCTTGACAAGGTGGGCAGGAAGATATCTTCTTGAACCGTTGCAGTCCATGTGCTGTGGGTAGACCCACAATACCCTCACGGAGGGAATTTCAGGATTCTGACCCAGCATAGTGAAGGAACGGCGATATATTTCCAGTCAGGATGGTGAGTGGCTTGGAGGGGGACTTAGTCAATGGTATTCCCATGTATCTGCTGCTCTTGTCCTTCTGAGTGGAAATGGTCGTAGGATTGGAAGGTGCTGTCTGAGGATCGTCGGTGAATTGCTGCAGTGCATAATGAAGATAGTACACACTGTTGTCAGTGATGGAGGGAGTGGATGTTTGGTTGCAAAAACATAATTGAAGCCCCAATTAGGGGTCATTTTGCTGGTGGTGAGGCAATCGCCCCCGATGCAGGGGGAAAGCCAGTTAAATGGTGGCAGCATCTCAACAACAGCTCAACGTTCAGGACTGATAGCTCAGGGAGGGAGCTGCAAGCAGTTCCAGCAGCTGCAATGATCGTCTTGCAAGGGTTGCACCTCCAACTCTCAGCTCCTGATTTTATCTATTTTTTCAAACTTCCCTGGCTGAGCTCCCAAGGTCTTGTACCTCAGCAGCACCCACCTCTCTCTCTCTCTCTCATTGAGATTATTAAGCTCTTTGACTGGGCCAGCAGCATCAGCTTCCCTCATTGATAGTGGGCCTGTGGGCAACTCGTGATGAGTATCTAACCAATGGAATCAAGGTCCGTCTTACAACTCCTTTCATCATGCATCAAACATCAGGTGGATAGATAAGCCTACAAGAACAAGTCCCACATGATTCAGGGCTTTCTATTGAGCTCACTGCCCCCTATCACGTCAAATTGCATCTTCTAACGTTCTTTAAATGTCATTCCCCTCAGTCAATCTACACGATCCACCAGCAAGGTCCACTCAATGCTGCTTGCCTCCCTTCCCTATTGCTCCAAAAGTCTCAACAGTTCTACTCCCTCACTTCAAACAGAAAAATTGATTCCTACCAACGCCTCGACACCGCAGTATCAACCTTGCCTTTCTCTTCCAGCCCCTTTACGGTGCCAAGGTGTGAAGATTATCATTGCATTTTTAATTTGGGTTTTGATTTGGGTTTCTTTTTCCACTAGAAGTTGCAACTTGATACAGCAGGGAGTGGTGACCAGAAGACTGTAAGATACAGGAGCAGATTTAGGTAATTCAGCCCATTGAGTCTGCACTGCCACTCAATCATGGCTGATATATTTCTCAAGTAAAAAGTGAGGTCTGCAGATGCTGGAGATCAGAGCTGAAAATGTGTTGCTGGTTAAAGCACAGCAGGTTAGGCAGCATCCAAGGAACAGGAAATTCGACGTTTCGGGCCAGAGCCCCCTGATGAAGGGCTCTGGCCCGAAACGTCGAATTTCCTGTTCCTTGGATGCTGCCTAACCTGCTGTGCTTTAACCAGCAACACATTTTCAGCTCTGATATATTTCTCAACCCCATTCTCCTGCCTTCTCCCCAGAATCCATGATCTCCTTCCCAATCATGAAACTATCTATCTCTTTCTTAAAGACACACAATGGTTTAGCTTCCACAGTCTTCTGTAGCAATGAGTTCCCCAGATTCACCACTCTCTGGCTGAAGAAATTCCTCTTCATCTCAGTTCTAAAGGGTCATCCTTTCACTCTGAAACTGTGCCCTCAGGTCTTCGTCTCTCCTACTGGTGGAAGCATCTTCTCCACATCCACTTTATCCAGGCCTCTCAGTACTCTGTAAATTTCAATCAGATCACCCCTCATTCTTCTAAATTCCATCAAGTACAGGCCCAGAGTCCTCAACCACTCACCACACAACAAGCCTTTGTCCCTGGGATCATTCTTGTAAACAACCTCTGGCTCCCCCTCCAATGCCAGCATATTCTTCCTTAGATATGAGGCTCAAAACCGCTCCTAATATTCCAAACACAGTCTGACCAGAGCCTCATAGAGTCTCATCTCTGCTCTTACAGTCTCAAGCCTGCTCTGCCATTCAATAGGATCACGCCTTATCTGACATTCTTCATGTTCCACTTTCCAGCTCTTTTCCCGTAACCCTTGATTCCCCAACTGAGCAAGAATCTAGCTGTCTCAGCCTTAAGTACACAGAAGGACTCTGCTCCAAATAGCTCACTGTGCAAGAAGTTCCAAAGACTCACAAACCCCTGAAAGAAGAAATTACTCCTTACATCAGTCTTAAATTGGTGCCTTTAATTCTGAGACTATGCCCTTTGCCCCTAGATGTTCCCGTGAGGGGAAACATCCTCTCTGCATTTACCCTGACAAGTCCATTAAAAATCTAAAATGTTTCAATGAGATCACCTCTCATTCTTTTAAACTCCTGGGAGTAGAGTACCAACCTGTTTAACTATGGTTTGTAAGATAATCCACCCATTTCAGGGATCCTGGTGAACCCAGGAGAGCTTGATAGAAAGTTGAGAAGATTGTGGATTTGTTCTTGATACTGTATCCATCTTGTAGACGTTTGGGGCACAGCAAAAGATCACATGGGCTTGTCTCTGGATTGACGTTAAATATAATCACCACTATCCCTACTCAGGACTTTTTGTCACACCTCAGGTTAAAGGAGACATCTCATGAACACAACTGAGGATGTCAATCCGGGTGTTCCCCAACAGGAAACCCAGGATGAATCAGGACATACAGAACCTGATAAAAACCAGGTGTGAGGCCTTCAGATCAGGAGACCCACTCAAATATAAGGAATTCAAGTATGACTTCCGCAGAGCTATTAAGACAGGACCAATACCGATCCAAACTAGAGACCCAGACTGACACCTGGAGACTATGGCAAGGACTGAATGACATCACAAGTTCTAAAAAGAGTCAGTGCAAGATAGCTGACAATGATACATCCCTCCCAGATCATCTCAACACCTTCTATCCTCGCTTTGAGCAGAATTTCAGCAGAGAGGTAACACCTAATATGACAAGTCCTGACGACAGTCACTGCATCAGAGGTCAGATCAGTTTTCTTCACGTGAATCCAAGGAAAGTGATGGGACCAGACAGAGTACCAGAACGTGCACTCATGTGCAGATCAACTGGCAGAGGTCTTCTCGGACATCTTCAACCTCTCCCTGCAGCAGGCCACTGTCCCTGCCTGTTTCAAGAGGGCCAACATCACCCCTGTGTCTAAGAAGGCTCATGCAGTATGTCTCAATGACCACCACCCAGTGGCCCTAACTTCGGTGGTCATGAAGTGCTTTGAAAGGCTGGTCATGGCATTAATCAACTCCAGCCTCCCCACTACTCTTGATCCACTCCAATTTGCTTATTGGACCAACAGATCCATGTCAGATGCCATATCACTTGCCCTTCACTCCTCCCTAGAACATCTTGACACCAAGAACTGCTATGTAAGAATCCTACTCATTGACGACAGTTCAGCCTTCAACACTATTATCCCCTCGATTACTAAACTTACTGATTTGGACTAAGCCCCACTCTCTGCAACTGGATCCTCAATTTCCTGACCCACAGGCCACAATCAGTGAAGACTGGGGTCAATATTTCATCCTCACTAACACTCAACACTGGAGCCCCCCAGGGGCACGTACTCAGCCCCCTACTATATTCACTGTATAACCATGACTGCATCGCCAAATACCAGACTAATGCCATTTACAAGTTCGCTGATGACACCATCATAGTCGGTCAAATCTCAGATGGTGACGAAACCGACTACAGACGGGAAGTGGAAGACCTGGAAAAATGATGCACTGAGAACAACCTAGCTCTCATGTCGGCAAAACCAAGGAACTCATTATTGACTTTCGGCGGGATATTACTCATCCTTTTATAGGATCACCATCAAAAGCAATCTGTCTGGATGTATCACTATCT